>NW_005843246.1:102141-111331 GCF_000455745.1 Alligator sinensis | reverse complement strand
AGTGGGGCTCACTGCCTGCCTGCCTGCACTAGCCAAAACTGGCAGGTAGGGGTTCTCCTGCAATGCTCCCAGGAGGCTACCAGTGTCCCCTGTCCCCAGCTCTACCCCCCGCCAGCTGGCAACTGTCAGCAGGGGTTGGAGGAGGTGGGGAAGGAAGGGGAATGAATCCATTCTT
Organism: Alligator sinensis; assembly: GCF_000455745.1. Classification (NCBI taxonomy): domain Eukaryota; kingdom Metazoa; phylum Chordata; order Crocodylia; family Alligatoridae; genus Alligator; species Alligator sinensis. The sequence goes on along the minus strand of NW_005843246.1, from coordinate 111,156 downwards.
CCATGACCCCCACAGCTTGCTGGCTTGAGTCTTGTAGGTAGTGGGGGCAGGCTGGGTATATACAGCAGGGGGGCTCCCTTTTTCTCTGCCTCAGTATCTTGACAGCTGCAGCAAGGAGCTGCAGCATGAGGCTACCCTGCCTAGCTTTTCATTGAGCGAGGAACTGGGTTGGGGGAGAGGGAGGGGGAGAGAGAAGGGAACCTCCCTACTGCACAGACCTAGCCCAGCCTCCAACAGCCGCAAAGACCCAGCCCCCAACACCCCAGACAGCAAGCTGTGGGGGGAGCTTGCATAGTGGGGGCCTTCCCTTCCCCCAACCTCCCCCTGCCAGCGCCTCCTGACAATGGCATCCAGGAGCTGCAGCACGGGGCTGCCCAGCCCAGATATTTGCTGTGCCGGGAACTGGGGCCAGGCAGGGCAGGGAATAGAGCCTCTCTGCCACATGGACCCCACTAAGACCTGAGCCCACAAGCTTGGGGGTGGGGCGGGGATCCACACAGCCGAGAGGTTTCATTTTCGCCACCTGGATGCACAGGGAGGAGACAGAGCCTTTTCGGTCTCCTCTCTGCAACAGCCCAGGGGTAGGGTTGGACCAGTCGCCTGGAGCAGATGACAACTGGCTGAGCTAGCAAGCCACCCAGCAAAGGTCCCCAGGGATGACAGCAGAATACAGTCTATGCTAAAGCATGATGGATGTGGTACAGCTGTTCTAAAAAGTGCTCTAACCTAAAGCACTTTAGTTTAATACCATATTCATCAAGGGTTTTAACTTAGAGTGAAATCCACCATTTTTACAGCACTTTAAGTACCATAAACATCTGTTCTGTCATGGCTTTAAAGTGATTTCTACATGCTTAACACACATTAAGTATAACATCTGTACCTGTACAGTGGTTGTACATTGGACAGTATCAAACTGACCTCACTAAAAAGCGAAGTTTACAGAACAGATGAAGTGTGATGGATCTTCAACTCAAGCAGATTGGCATAGCTCCACTCAAGAAAGAGATCTGTCCTGGCACAGGCAACAATAGTACTAACTTATCTAGGCTATCCTATCAGTATACCAAAACCTCAGTCCAATTTTAAAGACTCTGCCTCATTATGTAAATGGACTTTGGTCTTCAGTCTCTGTGCTGATTCAGTTCTTGGTCTCTCTGCTAAAAAGGTTAACAAGGCCCACCTACAAAGACTATAGTTTTTGCAATATGCACTGCTGATCTTCAGGAACTGGACAAATACCAATGGCAAATTTTGATATGGACCACACGTGGTGACAGCTTTCAGCAATTATTGACATGGGCCAAGGCTTGAATTAGCAATGTAATGGTGACAGACTCAACATCTATCAAGAATTGCATAAACTATGTATCTTGCCATAAAAATGTACATTAATTATAACATTATACATTTAATAAGTGTATCAGTAATTATTTCATTATAAAATTATATACAAAAATGTTATAACCAGGGCAAAAAAGTATTTTATAAATTCAAATGTAAATCATACTCTGTTGCTGAATCTGAATTTAAGATACACTGCATTTAAAAAGTACAAAACTTACCATTGTCTTCAATGGAGAAGTAGAAGATGTCACTAGTAGCATTGTCACCCTCTTTCAAGACATAGCTAATCTTCATTTCATCAATATCAGCTGATAACAAAGAAAAATGAAAAGTCTTTTACCAAAATATTTTACTGTAGAATTCAAGGTTTATCAATACAATTTAAACTTTAATATTTTAAAGTAATATATGATAACATTCTCACAAACTACTTCTTGTCACAGGTAAGCAAAGAAAAAGCCAATTTTAGAACACGTATAATTTTAAACTACATAAACAAGAATTCACCCTCTACTGCTGTCCCGGTTTTAACTTATTAGATTATTAAATTTAAAAAAAAGGAAAAACACAATGGGATTTAGTGGGTTTGGACTGTAATATGCAGCTTAGAAGAATAATTTCATTTCCAGCTCTGGTTTTGAGAAACTCTTAATCAACATTATAATAAACATAATTTTGTTATACCTAAATTTTAAGTTGGGAGTAAAGATTTTTCTACAGTTTTGTTTTGTTTTTGAGGTGGGTTGGGAGGGCAGAGGGATTACACTATGCACATACATTTTTATCTGGAATAATTTTGTATCAGAAGATGCAGGGGTAACTGTTGTAATAAAGTTAATATCTGAACTAATTAAAAACTTAATCTGATGTTCACAGAATAGAATGGGATTGTTTCTATTGATCTGTGATTGCATCCAAAACTCCCTGAATTGTTTCCATGGATCTTCACATATTTATTTCTTCATACATCACTCAATCAAAAGATTCTGGATCTAATACTGAGTGTGTGACAGTTAGGCCCCCCGCGATACATATTACAGGTATTGCAATTACCTTGAGACCAGCTACACATGCAAAGTAGCTTTCACTCAATAAAAAGCTCCAGCCAGCTATAAAGTTAGACCTCAAAAATGTGTACTACCTTTATAGCTGGTCACTACTGAGCTCTAATTTACATGTGTAGCAGGGTGTCCCCTATAGCTGGGAGCTCCATCAGCTGTGGGCTCCCAGCTGCAGGGGTGCACTTTACCCAACTGGGGCTGTGAGTCTCACAGCTTCTGGGGCCTCTAAGCCCCATGAGCTGCAGGCTCTGGGTCATAGCAGCACCCTACAGCTGCCAGGACCCAGAGACCCACAGCTGCAGATGCTGGGTCCCTACAGCATACCTCCCAGCGATCCCCCACCCCTAGACTCTGAGGTGCTGAAAACCACACATTCCCACTCATGGGGATATGCCCATTGTACCTTTCCCTGCACATGTAGAGGGGCATTTACAGAGTTTGATACCAGTTATACCTGCAAGCAAGCAATTTTTGTACTTCTAGTCGAATGAAATCATTATTCTTTCAAGAGGTGAAACATCTTGAATGAACAGTAAAAATAAATATATCGGTTTGTGTTTTTTTCTACATCAGAGCTTGAAAGGTGAATAAAAGCCTTTTAAATGACATTCTAATAAAAATCTGAAATTTGTTACAGAAAAGTGTCCAAAAGCTATGTACAAATTTATAAAAGCAAACCGAGGGCAAATGTACAACTTAGCCACTTTAAAAGGGGAGAGAGAGCTGCTTCTTAGGAGCATGCAGCAGCTGTTACATGAATATGATCCTGTAGGAATACAAGATGGCTAAATTACCCTAACTTTGACCCTGGATGAAGCAGGGGTGAAGTTTGACTACATGCTTACATCACTTCAAAATCATGCAGCAGTGACAGCTGCTGGATACCAGCTTGTATCAGTATCCTCTAGCAATGATATAATTGTTACATCTAGCTCTACACCTGAAAGGTTTTTTTTCCTTCCTAATTTATGAGGTTTGTTTCTTCAACAAGAGCAATGTTATTTACTTAAAGCACCTAACCCCAATGGAATGCTTCATTCTCTCAGCTGTTTTAATCAGCATTAGATAGGTATAGATTGTTCCTGCATGCAAAAACCAAACTGCACAGATGAAAAGAAACACTACAAGGTTCTCCTTATCAGTTTCCAATGTATCAAAGATGAGTGAGTTTCCTCCCCTATGGAATAAACACCCCAAAATCTAAAGATGTCTAAATATCTACTATAGGATGTGGCTGTCTCAGCAGAAGTCTACAGTCTCTCTACTGCCACCCAGCTTTCTTAGGCTGCCTTCTCAGCAGAATAATGACAGTTACCCCAACATAGCTCCTGATCTGAAAAAGGTGACATGAAAAATTTAATTTAGCCTTAGCCTGTGTTAGATTTTATAGCATTACATTTAGAAGTTTCCCTGACAGTTTCCTCAAGGGATAGCGGAGCTGGGGAGCAAGTCATATAAAATGCACCATTCCTGACCCTCTGCCTAGTCTGCGTCTATTTGCATGCAAATCTATAATCCAATCAAGATCACTCGTCCTCCAGAAACAGGGATAGCTGCTTCCCCACTTTCAACATATCAGCACTAGAGTCTGAAATAAAGACATTGAGACTAGAATCCCAAAACCCTCAGGCAATTCAGAAAATTTTATATTAGGCCTCCTGTTACACATGTTAGTACCACGTTCTAGCCCCTGGACCACATGTTAAGAATGTCACCAAGACTTTTAAGTGACCAAAGAACTTTTCAATTAGGTCTTGGCATGTAAATCAAGCTTTCCAGTTTTATTTTAAAAGGCATTTTTTGTAATACTAAGACTACCTTTATAAACAGTGTCAGATTTTAAATGAATTTTGTCATTTTTTTAAAGGGATTCAAGTTTAACTTTAAACCATGATTCAAAGGAAATAGGGATAGACTGTTGAAACCATGATGGCCCAGGAAATGTACAAGGCAAGTTATTCTGTGATATCTTTGATTAACTGTCTACGTAGTTGGAAGAGTTGTTGGGGTTTTTTGAGCACACAGTGCCTTTCTTCAAATAACACAAAAATAAAAACATACCTTCAAAGGCAAGTAAGTTATCTTAGCTAACATCTTGTAGGATACAAAGACTATAAATAAATAAAAAAATTAGCACTAACCTTGTGTAAAAGTATTAATGCTCTCATTTCCAAAGCCAATGTTAATGATGAACCCATGCTCTGGCCCATCTGTAATTCTGTATTTCAGCAGTTTGTGTGGGCTGTCTCTGTCTTCTGCCTTCAGTGACTTGCTGGTGATTAGGAAACCCAAGTGCCCTGTTGGAAGGCTTCTCAAGGTTGGGGCACCCTTGTTTACCACTAATTGTGGCACCCCATTGTCCAGAGAATTGATGTGAATCTTCATCATCTGGGGTTGATGAGTCTCCAGGATTGTGTCAGGAAAAATGTAAAAGTCTGTGTGGGTTCCATCAGTGACAGTGAAGGAGAAGCTATCCTGGCTGGTTTCTGTACCATCATGTCTATAGCTGATGAGATTCTCATTCAAGTCTTGTTTAGTGAAGCTGGTCACAGGGTAGGTGCTGTTGTATAAAATCTGGCCGTGAACAGGGACCTGAATTACTATGAAATGGAGCAAGTTGTCAGGGGTGTCCCTGTCTTCCACAGTTAACTCAAATGGGGTGATCAGTTTGGTCTCGCCTTCCTCAACCACCAACTCATTGATAGTTAGAACTGGCTTTTTATTGTCCACATCAGTAATGGAGACCCTGAAGGTGCGGAAGACTGGATTATGGCCATCTGTCACTTCAAACTCAAAGCTGTCCATCTTCACCTCATCCTCTGCAGTATGGATATAGTAAATCTTGTTGCCAGCTAGTTGGAGCTGAGTGAAGGCAGTAACAGGCACCCCAGGACTGTCTGAGTTCTCCAAGTGACCCCGACTAGGTGCCCGGGTGATACCGAAGCGCAGATTTTCATCGGGGCTATTAATATCACTTGTGCTGAGCAAATCAGTTGTGAGTGTCACCTTCCCACCCTCTTTCAGAGTAACCCCTTTGTTGACCACCTCAGGGAAGACCATGTCAATGCTGCTGATGGTAATATAAAAGTATCTGTCTATCAAGGGATTAATGGCATCTGTGACATCAAACTTAACCAGGTCACGGACCCCATGTTGGCCAGTGTGAACATAATGGATAAGACCCTGGTCTATATCATCCTGGGTGAAGTTCATACCTCGTGTAATGTTGCCTAACACCTCCCTCTGCTTGTTTAGGAGCTGCAGAAGACCCTGCTCGGGTGCCAAACGGATGATATAGGTGAGGCTCCTGTCCTCTGAATCTATGTCTGTGGCTTTAAGGTCCCGGTTTGTGATAACCTTGGTCTCGCCAATCTCCACTTCTAACCCCTGATTGATAGCCATCCTCGGGGTCTCATCATCCATCAGGATTACCATAATCAGCACTTCCTGTTCCACTATATGCTGGCCATCGCTTAGCCGGATTTTGAAGCGGTCTTCTTTAGTCTCTGAATCATCATGTTCATACACAATGCTAGAGGCCTCTTGGATCTCCTCCAATGTGAAGTTGTGAACAGGTATGGTACCGGTTGCCAGCTGCTGCACAATCCGCCCATGCTTAGGAGGAACAGTGATGAAGAAGTGAAGCTCATCTGGGGGAAGATCAGCATCAGCTGCATTAAGGATGGGTGTGTCTATCACTAGGCTCATTCCTTCAAGCACCACAAACTCTCGCATAAACAGCTCAGGCTTTTCATCATTGGTGGGGATAATGACAATGGGGAAGAAATGGTGAGGAGAGCAGTTGATGCCATCAGAGCAGTGGAAAGTGAATCTGTCCTCTACAGGCTCAACCCCTTTGTGAATGCTCTGCACATAGTTGATGTGTCCCAGACGAATATCTTTAATGGAAAAGGCACTGATGGCAGTGCCAGCCCTAGATTTTTCAGAGCCGGGGGCTGGAGAGATGTTTTCCAGGTATCCAGAAGTGGACTGAACAGTGATGGTGCACAAGAGGTCATCCCTAGGACTATCTAGATCCTCTGCATCCAGCTGCTCCAGAGTCAAGATATTCTTCCCCCCCTCAGAGACAACAAAGCGCTCTGCCCCAACCGTCACTTCAGGTGCAATGCTATCCACAGGCAACACAGTCACAGATACACGTACACCTTGTACCATGCTGCCTCCCACTACCCACTCACTGGAGAGATCAGAGATGGTGAGATTGAAGAAGTCATGGCTCTTCTTCAGGCCAATCTCTCCACCAGTATGAGCATAGACTACTGTCCCACTTATGAGATCCTGCTGAGTGAATCTCTCTGAGTGAATCCCATTCACCAGAATGTCACCCAGTTTAGGGGGATCCTCTACAATGAAAGTCAGTGCCAAGTCATCAGTATCCTCATCTGTTCCCTGGATAAGGGAGGTAGTGATCTCAGTGGCACCATTTTCCAGGACATCAATTGAGGCTCCCAGAAGCCCATTACCACCAGGAAGAGTGATGCTAGGGCTTTCATCATCCACTGGCTGCACAGTGATCCTGACAGTGATTGGCACATGGTGGACACCATCACTCACTTCTAGTTGATAAGAGTCACTGGTGAACTCATCACCACTGTGTTGATAGGATATGCGCCCACTGGCAATATCATCTAGCAGGAAAGATTCCCCTTGGACCATCATACCCTCCTCCAAATAATACAAATGGCCGTGCTGGGGTGCCTGGGTTAAAGTGAAGATAATGCGGTCTGTGTCTGTGTCTGGGTCAGTAGCATCTAATTGACTACTCATGAGAAGGAAGTTGCTTCCTTCAAGCACAGTAAAGCCTGTGTTAGTGATCTGGGGTGGCTGGTTGTCCACTGGCTGGAGGAAGAGAGTGAAAGTACCTGGTATAGAGTTGCCTGCTGAGTCCTCAACACTGTAGGTAAATTGCACCACCCTTGGGGTGATCCCCAGCTCTTGGTTTGGAGGTTGGTAAGCCACCTTGTGGTGGTTCACCTGGGCTTGGGTGAACTGGATAATGGACATCTCAGGGTTGTCAGCCAGCACAATCTCCCCAGCTAGTACAGAGTGGTTTTCATCAATATCCATTGGGGGTGTGAGCAGGGTGTATTTCAACTCTCTGTCATCTGTGTCCAGGTCAGTGTAGCGCAGATAGCGCTTTTTGAAGTAGGTCAACTGGTATTCCAGGACAGTCAATTGTAGGCTAGTGCCTGGGTACAGTTCTGGAGGCAAGCTGTCAACTGGCTGCACTTTGACAGTGAGCACCTGCTCCCCAGACTCATTAGGGGGATCATTATCATCCTGGAGGTGAAAGAAGATCTGATCTGTCACAGAGGTGGTGCTATGCGGTCCAGTGTGCCTGTAGAACAACCTTCCATCCAGGATGTCCTGCTGCCGCCACTCACTCACCACCTTCTCATACATACCCTCACTCTCCACAAAGTGCCAAGAGGAGGGAGGGGCACCACCAGCCTTCTCTACATCCTTTCCTTTCTCGTAGGATGGTGGCGGCTCTGCCTGACGCAGCAGCAGCTCACCTAGGCGGCGGTGGGGACGCAAAGCTTGGGAAGACATTATAGGCTCCTCTTGAAGTACGAAGCGGATAGTGGCATCGTCAGAGTCGATATCTGTGGCACTGAGAATGAAGGGTGAGATCTGGACTGCCTGGTGCTCTCGCAGCACCAGCCGGGTGTTGGCATTGAGCAGGGGTGGCTGATCGTCAGCCGGGGCAATCGTGATGGGGAAAAGAAACTCCACCTGGTGCTTCCCATCCTCCATCTGGAAGACAATGTTGTCGCTGTAGCTTTGCTCACTGCCATCATGCTGGTAAACCACATGCCCGGCCTCCAGCTCAGCAGCTGTGAAGTGCTTGCGGCCAGGCGGTGCCCCCAGCACCTTCAGCTCGCCATGCCGTAGGCCCCGCGCCACCCAGACCTTCACTTCATCCAGGTTGTCCTCGTCACTGATCTCCAGGCTGCCTGCAAGCGGCCGGGACTGGCCCTCAAACAGCATTAGCTGGGGGCCCAAGGCTCGGTTGAGCGTGGCCACAGGGGCCAGCGTGTTCATGGGCTTCACCACCACCACGAAGGCGAAGGGCTCCGAAGAGGCGCCCTCAGGGTCCAGCACCTCCATTTCCAGGTGAAAGAGCCGTTCCCGGTCCGAGTCCATGGTGGGCGGCTGGTAGGCGATCTTCAGCTCCCTTACCTCGCGCTGGGTGAAGGTGGAGAGCGGCCGGCCGGGGTCGTCGGTGCTGAGCAGGTAGCCGTGCCGGCGCAGGTCGGCACCACCCCCCGAGGTGAGGTTGAAAAGCAGCAGGTCTGCAGGGGTCTCCAGGTCCTCGGCGGCCAGCGCCTCGGGGGTGAGGGCGGCAAGCACAAACTGGTCCACCTCCATCACCAGCAGCGCCGCGGAGCTGGGCCGGGGGGGCTTGTTCTCGGCGCCCTCACGGATCCGCACCACCACCTGGAAATACTCCCGCTCGCCGGGCCCCGCTGCCCCGGCAGGCAGTGCGTCCACCCTCATGGGCACATAGTCGTGGTCAGGGGAGCCGGCAGGCGCCGTGTGCTGGTAGCGCACCCCCTCCCGCAGGAAGGCATAGCAGTCCCGG
>NW_005843246.1:98418-101499 GCF_000455745.1 Alligator sinensis | reverse complement strand
CGCCCCGTCCCCTTAGCCACAGCGGCGTGTGTCCTCCGGCGGCGGCGGCGCTCCTGCGTGCCTGGGAGCGGGGCAGGGGGGTTGACACCAGCCGCGGGGGCATGCCTGGCACCGCCGTGCCTGCCCAGCGCACAAGCCCCTTTCCGCGCCGGGCGCGAGCCGCGTTTTGGCTTTTCCCTTTCCTGCCCCCGAGTCCGCCGCGGAGGAGGGACGCCGAGCTCGCTCGCTCGCCCACCGGCGCCTGAGAGGGAAGAAACGCGGCTCCCTCAGACGCCCGCCGCCGCCTCACCCGCCTTGCTGCTGTAGTGCCCACACAGGGACGTTTCGCACACAGCCCCTGCATCGCTAAACGGCGATTTCGCTCCCTCGTGTGAAAGAGCGTTAGCCAAATAAACGAGCAAATCTCTGAATGTGAAACGCTGACATAGTGTCCCGACCTGTCTTCGGCTCCTGACACGACTGCTCTTTCCTCCGCCCTCTGCCATGCCTGATCCTGCACCGCTTGAATTACTACCTCTGTAGGATCTCCCTTACACACCCTTGGCATTCCCCCACCCCCTTTGCTATTTTCCTCCTTCCTTCCCTGCTTTACCTTTTGTTTGCCTCGTTTCTACCTATTTACATCCTCACTGACATCCTGTCACACTTCTGGCTTCTCTCATTCCTTGGAGTCTCAGATCAGCGGAGACTCCCTATGTCTGAAGAAGGGTGACTGTGCCCCAAAAGCTTGCCAAGAACTTTTATTTCCAACTACTCAGTTGGTCTAATAAAAGATATCACATCTACCCAAAGGACCCTGCCTCGGTAAAGACAGGTACTTGCTTTGCAAGCAAAGCCAAAGCAAATGCCCCCTTGGAAAGGTCTCTCTAGGTTCCCCTTGCAAGAAGAAAGTGTATTTTTTATGTCCAGGAGATGGTGTCTGAGGTGGAGGGGGGTTAAGCCTGAGCAGTCTAAACATTTGGGCACTTTTCACATCTACCTTCTCTCTCACTTTTCCTTTTTCCAGTTCATCTGGTGCACGATCAGGCATGGCAGAGGGGAGAGGAGGGAGCAGTTGTCTCTGGGGCAGAACAAAGGTCAGGACACTGGGTCAGTGTGGTAGGGCAAAACGCTTCAGCATTTCACATTCAGAGATTTGCTCTTTCATTTAGTTAACGCTAATTTATAAAATGAAGTTTCCACTGGATTAAAGTGTCATCGTTTTTTTAAAAAAGCATTACATGTTGCAGAGGTTTGGGCGGGGGCTTAACCACCTTTATCCCACACTGTCTTGAATAGCATAATTTATGGTCTTAACGCATTAGAATGTGTTGTCTCTTGGTATCAGCCATTGCAACGGGAAAGGAGAGAAGTGGCTCCTGCTCCCGTCACCTCTCTTCTGGCACTTCCATGGCTTTGGTACCAGTTATTGAGTCAGAAACTTTTGAAAGTAGTTTGCTTTTGCCGGTAGAATTATTTGCTTTTGTGGTGGAACTTGACAGCCAAGATGTTTTTAATCAGGGAAGGAGGCAAAAGAGGTTTCCAACTTACTTCAAATAAGAAGCCCTACTAAAGGGGCATCGATAAGTGGAGTTTATACAAAAACCCCCAAAACCTGGCTCTTCTGTTTCTATTAAATCTATCAAGGGATTAAAGAGCAAATGAGTCTTTAAAGAGCAAATAAGGATTTGGCTATGTACTAACTTGGGGCCAAGACTATGTTTCCATTTACACTTCTTTCGGCTTGAACAATGAAACTAATGCAATCACTTTTACATTCCTTTACTGTTCGTTTCTGATCAATTGGACTTCCAAGGTCTCATGCACTAAGCCAGTGGCAGGGTGAAACACTGAATGTGAAATGCTGAAGAGATTTGTTTTTTTATTTAGTTAACACTAATTAATTTGATGAACAGTTTCCATTGGATTGAAGTGTCACAGATTTTTAAACGCCATATTTTTTTCCTTTGTCTGCCTCGATCTTTGCTTTTATTTAAATCACTTGGTGGTTTGCCACTGGCAAGGGCAAGGCAGGATCTTTCCTACCTGGTGTTATAATTAACTTTTTGTTTAATTCTTGGTTTGAGCAGTCATGAAATTGATACCAGAACAAATTTCAACATACTGTACTGCGCTTCTTTCTTTAGAAGCAGTAGAGGGCGCACAGTTAAACCAAATGCTATTTTTACCCAGGGTTTTATACAAATATTGGTGAGTCTCAATTTGTCAATAGTTATTTTAAAAAATGCAGCAACCTTAAAAAAAAGACTTCTAAAGGATCTCTCATACATGAACCAATCTACTCATATGTGCTAATAGGAAACAGTACTGGTATACATGATTATTTTTATTTGCATGAAACATTGCATCTTGTGTTTCTTACTCTTCACAGTTTCTGAGCAATGTCAGTATTTTATTTTATTTTATTTTTACAAAAGACCAATATTTGGAGAATTCTAAAGTCAAGATTTACAAACAGAAGCAAAGTTGCAAATTCTGAGGCTTTGCCTGCTTTGCCAGCATTCCTTGAAAACAAATAGCAAAGAGAAGGTGCAATATTTATTGTCAATTAAATAGTTTTATGTTTTGAGAACCATCACAGTTTATTTAGTAAAGTTACTGCAAGATTTCTTAGTATATCTTGATTTTAGAGTGCTAAAGGGAGGGTAATTTTGTTTAATTGCTTAATGTTTCCCATTAACATTAATGCCAGGAGAAATCTGGTTCATATATGTATTTTTTTGGGGGGGGAAGGGGAAGTAGATAGTTTTCCTCCTGATTGGGTAATTATATTTACCATGTTTTTAGTTGTCAAAGGGTTTTTTTTCCCTTTTACATTTGTTTTGTGGTAGTACTATATGCCATTCATAAGAGTTATGAAGATTGAATGCATTCAGAAAATATTAGGATCCATATTACGTAATTGCTGAAACTATAATTATTTCTAAGTGCTTCCAACTTACATTAATTAACATGCTCATATTTGTTCTTGCAATTGCACAGTTAAATAATAGCTTTCCTTTCTTTCTAACCTCACTGGTTCTTTACATTCTTTGCCTTGTCTTTGTTCTTTTTCCCCCAGTCCTGCAGTTACCTATGCAG
>NW_005843246.1:74809-98387 GCF_000455745.1 Alligator sinensis | reverse complement strand
TGCTGAAGTCAGTGGACTTCTCTCACATTAAAAGCTACGTACACGTTTGAAGAATGCAGGACCTTAGTTTTTCCTGTTCTTGTGGCCTGATTCACAGCTCTCCAAATTCAGCAGGTGTCTTTTCATTGACTTCAGTGGGCTTTGGATCAAGGTTGTGGGGACAGTTTGAAGAATGTTATAAAAAATGGAAATCAAATCCTGATTACCGTACTCAAGAAAAAAACCCCAACAACTAACCACATTGGGCAGTGGTAACTACTCAAGCTGTGAACTCTGATATTGCATAATACTCTTCCTATAATGAGTATTCTAAATATTAGAATGCAGTGATTATCACACTGAAATGAATTTTACAACCTGAAAATAATTGTTGGGGTCTGCGTAGAATACAGATGACAGAACCCAGAAACAGCATTCAGAGCATGATTTATCACTGCAATTTGCCCCTATTTAGCACTGCTAGTTATGAATCAGGCCCAAGAACATTTTCTTCTAAACTTTCTCAGATGAAAGTAAAACACAAAAAGCTTGAAAAAGGCACAGCACAGCTGGATCAATAGCTGGAGTAAGTCCATGAAGCTCTATTACCTTCAGCTAAAGTGTGTGAAGTAAGAATAACATCTGTATTGATGGTTTAGTAAATGAAAAACCACCTGTTCCATCAGATACAAAAAAATAAAGCACTGACTGTTCTGAGTCTTCCTGTCGAGAGTTAAAGTACCCAGGGATGGTGCTAAGAAGTTCTTTGCCAGCTAAGCATGAAAAATGAAAGCATTTTAACAAATTAACCTCCGGGAAGGTGGTAGCTAGTGCAATCCACTGCAGTAAACCTTTGATGTGTTTGAGGGGTAATATTTCAGAGCAGATTATTATGGTAATTACAACTGCAGCCTGAGCGAGCAGAGAGGTCTTTCATAAAACCTGATTCATGGTAATGCACCATACCATTGTACTTAGTCATACTGAGATTCTTTCTCAGTCAGATTGAGAAACAGACATCAACATGACAGCCAGGAAGATCTCCAAACAAATATTTGAGTTATTTAGTACATGAAGTGGTATCTGGCCCTCATCATACCAAAAAATTAAGATATTTCAATGGATATATTTTTATAGCACTGAAAATTTCAGTATAGCAGCAAAATCTTAGGTGTCAAACTGATGAACACTGGAATGTACATAGATGAAATGGTGGTTTAATCTCTTTTATCTCTCACTATTTGTTGTGTGCTCTCAAAAACTGCCACTAAAGTCATGGAGTATGGTTGGAATGTTGTTTTATCTGTGATGGGAGAAATATGCAAACAACAAGGGATTTTTGGTGATATCTTTTATTGGAATAACTGTATAGTTGGACGAGATGTTCAACAAACTTTTGGGCATAAATTGCCCTTCCTCAGGTCTAGCTAAATAAGTGAACAGCAGAACTCTTCACCACAGGGCTTGTGGCAATGCCTTGGAGTGGTGATTCTCTGGTCAGCTGAGGAAATCTGAACTGGAATACCCCCCATATCCCAGTCAAATCTTTTTACGTATGTAACAGCGAGCCTAATGGCTCTCTCTTCCTTTAAGAGAAGCCACAGCCTAGCTAGGGAGCTGTGCAGGCTAGGCAGGGTGCAGCAGCTGCAGGCTACAGGGGCAACAAGTAAATGAGACAATTAGTGGGCACCTGCAGCCAGCCCAGGCAGTCACCTGACTGGAAGGGCAAAGCCCTGGGAGTACATAAGCCTGGGGCTTAGGCTGGCAAGCCAGTCTAGCCCCGCTAGCTGTAGGGTTAGAAGTTCCTGTCCAGGAGAGGCACCCAGGGACACTGGTCTGATTGCTTTGCTGCCTGTGGGAACACTGAGGCTCAGGGAGCTCACAAGGAACCAGGCTGGGAGGTATGCCAACCCAAGGGTAAAGGAAGGTTTGCCCTCTTAAAAGGGGAGAGGGCTGCTTGCACTGTTGTGATTTATGTTATAGCCTGAGGGCTTATGTTTACATTACTATTTATAACGGTGGTTTGGGTTGGGACTGTAAAGGGAAGTTATGGGGATGCCATTAGTGCCCATGGGACACCTGATAGCCTTGAGCTCTTCCAGGGGCAGGCTCAAGGCTCTAGTGAGTTTTGAGCCCAGAGTGGGCGTAGTGCAAGGTGGCAGCCACACAGGAGCCAGGGACCTGGCGCCTGAGAGGGGCACAATGAGAGACAGCGGCTAGGGGCCCGGCATCAGAAAGCAGCACAGCCATACAGGGGCCAGGGGCTTGGCAGATAGGGCCCAGGGGCCCAGTGACCGGAAATGACAAGTGAGAGCTAGTGCCCAATAGAGTGGGCCCAGGCTAGAAGGCCTAGGAAGATTAAAGGGGCAGAGGCTGAAGAGGCCAAAGCCCTAACAGAGGGAACAACATTACAGTACCACCCCATGTGGCATGGGGCATGGTATAGGGAAGGATTTGGAGCCACACAGTTAGCCCTTAAGGCTCTGGGTGCCCTGCCAGGCATAGTTGATTATAAAGGACTAGTAAGGGGCCTAGGACTATAGAGGACTGGTAGAGTGCCGGGGAACCCTCAAGAGGGGGTTCAGTCAGACTGAGGCCATGCAAAGGTCTTTGGGCAGCCTCCCTACTTATTATAATACCATCAAGGCATGAAAGGCGAAACCAAGAAGGCACCCTGGGGCAGAGTGGGACATAGTCGCGGAGCCATCAGGAGGCATCACTGCCTCCCCTGGACTCCAGTGTGCTACAATGTATCATCTCTCTTTTAATGCAGGTTGTAATGTAAAGAAGAGCTTTATTAGGTTAAAGTTGTGCTACAGTACTTCTGGGGAAAGGACAAGTTTTCCTCATAGTATTCACAATAGGAGAAAAACACTATCTGCAAACTAAAATTGTAGAAAAATAATCTAATAAACATGTTCCTAAATGTATTTGTAAATTCAGCACTATTTTGTTCCAGGTATGAATACAAATTAAATCATTTTCTCTTTAGAGTGGCAGCACGAGCTAATCCTGGCAATAACATATAGCGGTGGTCACTTTAGACAACCCTAAAATAGGAAAATAGCTTTAAGTTTTTGGCTAGCAGCCTCAATCAGCCACTGCTTCACTGGGCTGAACACTCTCCTCAGATTTTTTACTTAATATTCCTTTCATAATAAGTAATAAAATCTCCTCCTTTGAATGATGGAACAAGAATTGCCCTAAGATGTGCAAGTGGGGCTCACAAAAATTGATTTGGAAACCACACATGGACAATATCTAAATAGATAGGTACCTGCATATTCCATGCTATGTCCTGTGCACCTGTGCCATGGAACCCATCCTTCTCCTATTCACACTGATTATTGTGACACATACTAAACCTCCACATCCAGACATCTGCAGCATAGCACATGGCCATACTTGTGTCCACACATTCAGTTGTTCTCCACACTGCAAGGAAACAGTGCAGAAGGTTTTTTGACCCCTGGATATCCAGAGGTCAAAAAAAAAAACCGCAGAGAAAAAAAGTGAAGCAGAGCACTCATGTACAGCGTCCGTCATTCAGAAGTGGAGCCGGGCCCCCCAGAGCCATGCTGTGGTTGCCAGCCAGGCTCCGCGCAGCAGAATCACCATGATTGCAGCTTCCCAAGGCCCCCAGAACCCCAGGTAAGGATACTGGGGCCAGCTCAGTGCTGGCCCAGCCTCCCCTACCGCCTCTGGGGTAACTTGCTGCGCGCCAGAGCATGCGTGGCATGGGTGTTCCTCAGGGACAAGTAGTGGGGGTGCAAAGTGCACCACTGCCAGTTGTCCCTGGGAAAGCAAACATCCAAGCATGTCTGGATGGGGCCGTGGTGTTGTTTAGAACTGTGTGGCACTGTTTAGAACTCATGTGTAGCACTGTGATATTTTCAAGGATCCCTGTACCATACAAAGCAGACCCCTTCTAGGAGTTAGTCTGTGGACAATTTGCCTTTCTTCCCAAAAGATGGGAGTTATTGTGCATGGTTTGGATGGGTGGTCTGGATTTGGCTTAAATATCCTTGGCAAAGTGAAATCAAAAAACTTTTACTCTGGCTTCAGAATCAGCAGCCTGATTTCCCTGATTGTGACACTGTGCATACACATCAGATTTCAAATTCTTAGAAAACTCTGGCCTAAATAATCATACAGATGTGTCTAGTCTTACTTTGTTGACATGCTCCCTGAACTACTTCTCTTCAATGCCTGTGAGGGGATGGTAGCTTTGACTGTGGTAATCCTGATCAAACTATGGACCACATAACAGTCTGCCCTCTATACAAAACTGACAGTGACATTTCAAAGGTACATTCTCTTTCCTCAAGAGCATTAGACTGGTTAACTAACCTTAAACTGAACTTATAATTGTTACTCCAAGTCAGCCATACAAAAAAAGAAGCAACTTTGACTCATCATTCCCTTGAAAGGGGACCCGTCAATTCCAGTTGCTGAAATTCTCCTTGCTCCACAATTCTAGTTGAGAAAAGTCCAACTACCCTGCTTTCTACAGTCTCAATTTCCACTCAACTGTCGAACACTCCCATGTCCCCGTGTATTATGCGGGTTACAGATAGTTGTTAGAATCTTTGCAAACTGCAGTTCCCACAGAGCCTACACATTTCTAGAAGTAACCCTGGGCCTACATTAGATTTGGAGTGTTTTTAAAAATTTTAATTCTTACATTGAAAGCAGAGGCATAAACATATTAGACAAAACAAAGGGTGTCCCTTCTGTATGTCCAAAACACAAATGAAAGTTTGTCTTCCATTAGGGATACTTCTCCAGTTTAGACACTTAAGTGTTTTGATACAGTAGTATACTTAACCTGCTACAACCCCAGTTCTACGTATATATTAGTCTAGCTTTATTTGATGAAAGTAGCTCCATGAAATTCACTGGAAATATTTACAGACCATAAATCTTTGCAAGATCAAGATTAAAGTTTATTAAGCAGTTCTAATGCTGTGCAGCTTATATGCATCACATTTGAGCTCTCCCGCTTGACACCTCAGTAGTATTTTTTTTAATTAAAAACACTTCACAAGTTTAAAGCCTTGCAGCTCCTTGGTAAAGTAGGTGAGAAAACCATTATTTTATTTTAAAGACAGAGAAACTCGGGGCCTTGTTGCATGAGACAGTACATGTTAAATCACATGGTAACATTTACTACAGTCAGCTGATTGTTGGTCCTACCCGCTTCATTGTATCAGAGCTGGTTCAATTATCTGTTGTGGTGCTGGGGCTGGGATGACAATCAGTGAGCTGTGCTCCTATGATTTCTATGGAGCAGCCCCAAGATAGCTGAATATGTGGTAAAAGAGACTGAAGGTGCACCTCGCATGACGAGTTGTTTTACTGCTTGAATGAGCAGATACTCAGGTTTTAAGTGCAGTTAACATGACCTAAGTGTAATGTTTGACAGGGCCCTTGGGCACAGACATATAGATGTTTTGGCCAAGCTCCTGCAGGCCTTTCAGCGGAGCATCATTCCATCACAAAAATAGCCATTTGTCTACAGAAGGGCAGATAATGAAGGAGTTTAAATAACATTTTAAGAAACGTTAGGCGAAAATAATTGATCTTTAATTTGTGACAAACGATATACTTAAAACTGTTAATGTGCTATATCTAGTATATAGTACACTTGTCTAATATTTCAGGGTCTTAAAATCCTAAGTTTACTGTCACTGTGAATAGGCTCAGTTGCATTAAGTTGAGTGGGGCTGTACACACATGCTAGCTTTGAATTTGCCCCACAAGTATGGTCTGAAAATTAAGTAGTGTGGGAGCTACATTCTCTCCTTTAGCAGAAGGAAGAAAAGCCCTTTTAGTTCACTACCTTGTAGTGCATGGGTCTGGATAGATTGTATCCTGTCGTTTGATCTAACTGGACATGAGCGAATGAGAAAGTCCACGTAAAACAAATTGTTTGTCACAAGTTAGGCACCTACATACAGTAGGTGCTAGTAGCTTGCTTACAAGCAGTGTCTTATGGCAAGCTGAAGTAGATTTGCAGGAGCGTATACAAAGATACGTTTAAAATTCTGATACAATCACAGTGGAATGCTTCTAAAATGCCCAATATGTTCTATATTGAGAGCACTGATCTGTTTTTATCCTTTGCGTTAAGTCCTAAGTCTTAGTTTCATTCCAGGAACTAGATACAAATAGCATTTATACATCATTTATTATCTTATCAAGTTCTGAATTCCCTTGATTCTTTTCTCACAGATATGAAAATATACATCCCCAAACTCATAAAGCATCTGTGGCAAGTACAGTTATTGCATGGTCTCAGATGCCTATTGTTGTTCCCCTCCCATTCCAGCTAAAACCCAGGTTTACTTATTAAAAAACAAAACAAAAATGTTTAAAATGCTTAAAATTTCCTTTCGAAATAGCAACAATTAATACATTTCTCGGAGTATTGATATTCTGATACTGATAAACTGTTAATTGTATATACATAGATTCTTTCATTCCACCTGTTGATTGTTGTAGATGCACACAAGCCATACATCCTTTTTGCCTATTGTTTTACTTGTATCCTTCATTACTGTAGGTGCTGATTTACTACTCACTTCACATCACCCCCAAAGCTGTATTGCTATGCTTTTAAGAGGCTGACCAATGCATGTACGTGTATGCATCAGAATGGATATGAACATACACAGAGCCAAGTCATATTCTATTTATTAGGCACCCATGTGGAATTAGGCTTCTAACTGTAATCCAATTCCATCCTGCTTAAAGCCCTGGGAAAACAAACAACAAACACAAACAGAGCAAAAAAACAAAAACAAAAAAACCCCAAAACCAAACCCACACATTAAAATGTGCGTAGTTTTGGAATATATCCTCATCTTAGCCTGAAGACTAAATCACAAAAAGAAGTGAACAGGAGGACTGCTGCTCACTTCCTTCATCCTGACTGCTTTTCAGGGTCCTGAGAAGGGTGGAATAGATTGCCTTTTTATACCTAATATGTGGACTAGGGTTTGGCCCATGCGGTCGGTCCCCTGATCACAAAGCTGTCTGCCTTCAGGATTGCGTAGAGTGCAAAGGATCTATTCAGTAGTGTAATTAATGGGGGGCCTGCGGGGGGGGAGCAGGGACAGTAATCCCGGGAGCTGGGGGGGGAAGCAGCAAAAATTTGCTGTAACCACAATGACAGTTGATAATACTGCTATAATCAGTGCCCTAGCAGCTGGTGCTACCCCAGACATTGAACAGCTGTCCAGGGCATGGAGCTGCCCAGTTATGCCTCTGAACCTGATCAGCCCTACCTAAGTCCTAATTAACTCATTTGCTTCTAGAACCCAATTGACACTTTTCTCTTGACACAGAGACACAAACCTATCAATTGCACTAGCTCTAGCTTCCAGCAGTGAATTGATATTCAATCCAATGATGGAATTTACAGTACACCAGTCAGCTTACATACTCTTGCTGCAATAAAATGCAGCTGGACACAGATATTTTGGGTTCAACTGTTCTAAGAATTGAAACAGCAAAATTGGTGCATCTGACCAATTAAGGTTACATCATTTTGTTTGACCCTCCCCCCCCCCCCCCACACAAGACACCCCCCCCCCCCCCCCAAATAGAGCCTTATTTAAACACTTAGTTTCATTTGACTTTGTCATAAAATAGATTCTTTCCAAAAGCAAGGGTTTGCAGGATAAGTCCTTTATCACTAACTGGAAGTTATACTTGTTCAGTAGTGTAATTCATATGGTCAAATACCACATTCTTTTCCTGAAGTGTGAGGGACCTGAACAAAAAGAAGACCAGGTATCTTCACTAACAAGGAGGATTTTTCTGGGTGGCTGGAGTCCAAAAGATCATTAATGTTGCTACTTGATAACATTTGAATTTTTTGTTAATGGAAGGGGTCATTATGGTTCCAGCTTTAGTGGTGTCGGTCAGATTGCTAGTGGCCCTCCACTTCAAAAATGTTTCCAACCCCTGGACTAAAGAGAAGGTTTTCCAGAACATGTTATTTTAGAGGTTAAACCTTGTCTTTACAGTACAGAGGTAGACTATTTGGACAGTGCCATGTCTGAAGTCTAAAGAATGACAGTCTATAAATCTATTTCCATAGCTGGGATTTAGAATCCTCTTACAAATAGACACAAATAGACATCTACAAATCCTCATGCAAATAGATATCTTAGCTGTATCGAAGCCCATGTGTGATGATTATGTGGTTGTACTGTATGTTTTGATGTTTTATGTTGAAAGTGATTTTTGGTGCTGAAAGGGCTTCTTTCCTGAGAACTTCGGCTCTTTCTAGAAGCTGGGAAAGGAGTTATAAAAGAGGAAAATTAGGGAGTGCACATGCATGTGTGTGCCTGCCAAATTGTAGACTGCAGGAGTCCACTGAAACCTGCTGGTGTAAAGTTCCAGAGTGGAGATGGAAGGAGTTTGCCACATGGGGACTGCAGCTAAAAAGGCTGGAGCAGTGGGACAGAGACAACCTATCAAGCACCAGCAAAGAAGCTGAAACCTTTGGGAATGAGGGGGGAGTTCACTACAGAGGCAGTGATGATTCCTGCCTGCAACTGGAGCCAGCTGGGGACTAAGAAGTGAGCACTGGCCAAGCGTGTGAGTGAAAAGTGTCAGGAGATAGGATGTTTAAACCTTATTTTTTATGTTCCCCAGTTATGTTGTAGTGCTGTTCCCCAATTATTAAAAGTTGGGGGGAAGGGTTATGTCTAATTTTAGCTGTCCTTTAATTGGATATCTCACCTCCTGGGGAGTTTGTACCCTCATTGCCTTGGCTGACTCGGGGTCCTGTCATACCACAATACTTACTTTTGCATCATCCCTTAGACTCTGCCTACTTTTCGCCATGAAATTTGCTGCTTCTCCTTTTCATAAGATGACATTCCTCTAGCATAAAGATCCATGGAATTGTTAGGAAACTAATCACATAACTTAAGAAAATTAAGATTCTGTGACTGTAACAGATACCAACTCCAGGAGGGGCTGTGAAGCCCCTGGAGTCCCATCATCCGTTGCTTTCTCTGGGCAGCTGCCCCTTCATCCTTCCTGCCAAGCCTTGATGTTTTGTTATTTATATAAAGGAGGCTGCCACAGGACTTTCCAATCTGCTCTCCCTCTCTCAAGACCACCAGGTGTTTGTGGTCACTTGCCTTAAGGGCTAATTGTGTGGCTCCATTCCATGCCTACACCATGTCCCATGCCTCCCAAATGTTATCACTCCTTGTTGTTCTCTCTACTCCATCAACCACTCTCTGGACTACAGGCCACTGGCCCTTATCCCCAGTCTACTGCTTCCAAGGCCTGGCCTCCCCATGCCTGTCTGTTCCAAGGCCCTGTTCTCCCTGGCCTATCGCTTCCAAGTCCCTCCATGCCCTGTTCCTGGGTTCTCTTCTGCTTACCCCCTTTTGCTTTGTTCTCCAAAGCTCTGATGCAGCCCTGATGCCAGAAGCTCCTCGCCTCTTGGTGCTCAGGGTTGGACTGCCTGACCAGGTTGGGATCTGGGCTTATCTCCTGGTTAAGCCCAGCCCTCTCCTGGAGAAGAGACTCAGTAATCAGCCCCCTGCTACACCTGCAGGGTGCTTTCCAGGCTGCCTCTCCTTTTAAAGTGTCAGGCTCACCATGCAGCCTGTCACAGTGACAGTCACCTACTCAACCAACTATAGCAACATGAGTAAGTTGCTCAACATAAGTATGAAGTATGACCACTGTAAGCCATATGCACCTCATATTTTGCCTACATTAAAGATATAAATACTGTTTAGTCTGTTTGAGATGTCATTTAAAAAATAGTTTGGTTACTTAGTCAGTTGGAGTTGGAAGATGCTTAGAAACTTGATACTAAAAACAGCCAAGTACTATTCCATTTAAAAAATAGCCTCTGCAGCTGCTGTCTCAGACAACTTCTTTAGGCCCGCTCATCTCTGCATCTGCAGAGGACAAATGCAGTTCAGAAGTTCCCTGTGGAATGCCCCAATTGGCATTTCATACCATCCCTGTCCCCTGCTAGGGAACCATTAGCTTTAGTAGGTTTGATTGACAAGGCAGGGCAATTGGGCAGTGACACAAAAACATCAAGGAAGTTTTGCTGAGTGCAAGACTCCTAAACATGTGGATAGGCTGTCCTTTGGTTGCACTCAAGGGGATACAGAAAAACATAGTTCCAGATAAAAGATTTTAAGACTGTTCAAGTAAGATGGTAAAGTATATCATTAGGTCAGAGTAGTCTCTCCAGCCAGAACTTCTCCCTTCTATGGGAAAGAGGAGGACATGAAAGCATGCAGGCACTCATATCCTGTACCCCTGTACTATTAAGCATCACTCATTCTCCCATATGAAAGGACCTGCAAGGATGGAGGGGGCAGCATAATCTACCCCCCTCACCCCCAAATCAGCTGGTTATCATAAGCGTTTTTAAGTTTGGGGGGAGGGGTTAATGTCTCAAATACATTTCCCTCAAATAACTGTCCTAGAACTTGTTTAAAAAGAGACAAAACAATACAGCGGTATTAGGAAAGACGCATCCTATCATAGTATCATAGTACTTAGGGTCTGAAGGGACCTAAACAACTCATCAGGTTCGACACCCTGCCCCAGGCAGGAATGGATGCCGGGGTCATATCACTCCAGCCAAATATCTGTCCAGCCTCCTCTTGAAGACCCCCAAGGTAGGAGAGAGCACCACCTCCCTTGGGAGCCCATTCCAGAGCCTGGCAGCCCCAACTGTAAAGTAATGTCTCCTGATGTCCAGCCTGAACCTTCTCTCTAACAATTTGTGGCCATTATTCCTAGTAACCTTGGGTGGTGCCCGGGGGAACAGAGCATCCCCCAATTCTCGCTGGTCCCCCCGGTAAGTTTGTAAATGGCCACCAGATCCCCTCTCAGCCTTCTCTTGTGGAGGCTGAATAGGTTCAGGCCCTTTAGCCTCTCTTCGTAGGGCCTGCCCTGCTGCCCCTGGACCATGCAAATGGCCCTCTTCTGGCCCCTCTCAGTGCTAGCCACATCCCTCTTGAAGTGTGGTGCCCAGAACTGGATGCAGTACTCCAACTGTGGCCTGACCAATGCTGCATAGAGGGGGAGGATCGCCTCCCTGGACCTACTTGTGATGCATCTGTAGATGCACAAGAAGGTGCAGTTAGCCTTACTGACCGCTTCATCGCATTGGCGTCTCATGTTCATTCTGGAGTCAACAATGACTCCAAGATCTCTTTCTGCCACCATGTTGACAAGAAGAGTTTTTCTCCAGCTTATAAGTGTGTTGCTGGTTCCTTCTGCCTACATGCAGCACCTTGCACTTGTCTGTGTTGAATTCCATCCTATTCTCATCCACCCACCTCTGCAATTTGTCTAGATCTAGCTGGATTCTGTCCCTCCCCTCCAGCGTGCCCACCTCACCCCACAACTTGGTGTCATCAGCAAATTTGGACAGCATGCATTCCACACCCACATCCAGATCGCTGGTAAAGATGTTGAACAGTACAGGCCCCAGGACTGAGCCCTGGGGGACTCCACTGCCCACATCTCTCCAGGTCAAAAATGACCTGTCCACCACCACTCTCTGGGTGTGACCATCTAGCCAATTTGCCACCCATCTGATTGTGTAGGCATCAATGCCACAGTCACCAAGTTTTTTTAAGAAAATGTGTTGGGAAACCGTGTCAAATACCTTCTTAAAGTCCAGGAAGACGCCATCTACCCTGACGCCCTTGTCCAGGGACTTTGCGACCCGATCATAAAAAGAAACCAGGTTAGTCAGGCAGGACGTGCCCTCAATGAACCCATGTTGGTTGCCCCTGAGCATTACCTCCCCTGCTGGGCCCTTGCAGATGTGCTCCTTGATAATATTATCAAAGGTCTTCCCAAGGACCGAGGTAAGACTGACAGGCCTATAATTGCCGGGGTCCTCCTTTTGCCCCCTCTTGTAAATGGGGACCACATTGGCCCTTATCCAATCCTCTGGTACCTGGCCAGTGCCCCACGAATGCTCATAGAGCCATGCCAGGGGCCCTGCTGTGATGCCCGCCAATTCCCTCAGCACCCTCGAGTGAAGAGCATCTGGACCTACTGATTTAAACACATCCAAAAGTTCCCTAACTAGGTCATCCCTGACCCTAGGCATGGCAGTGCCTCCCTTGGGTCCGTCCGTAATTCTAGTGGGGGAAATGTCCTGTTCAGGAATATGGAGGCAAAGAATTCATTAAAGTGGTCAGCTTTTTCATTTGCCGCAATCACCAGGTTGCCAAGTCTGTCCTGTAGGGGCCCCACATTACCCAGTGCCGCCTTCTTACTTCCTATGTATTTGAAAAAGGACTTTTAATTATCCTTAATTCTGGTTGCTAGCCCTAGCTCCATCTCTGCCTTTGCCTTCCTAACAGCCTCCCTACAGTCCCAAGCAACAGAGATGTAATCCTCCTTGATGATAGCCCCTTGCTTCCACTGTTTGTACGCCTCCTTTTTTGCCCTCAGGAATCCCTGGATGCCCTTCCCGAGCCATGGGGGCTTCTTAGCACTCCTGGCCCCCTTGGTATGCATTGAGACTGACTCCCTTAGAGCTCAGAGGATTGTTTCCTTGAGGAACAGCAACCCATCTTGGATTCCCATCTCACTGAAGCTCCAAGACCCCAATGCCTCTTCTACTAACCTTCTTAGCTTACAGAAGTTGGCCCTCCTGAAGTCGAGGACCTCTGCCTCGCTGCTTGCCTTCATCACCCTGCGTTGGATAGTAATATATCCTATACTACATGATCTTGTTTTTTAAAGTAATGAACATTACTTTTAGCAGCTGTTAAGTTTAACTAGTTATTAATAATGAAATATATGGTTAAAACATTTATCCATAACTTACAAGTCAGATACTCGTTGTATCTCTGATCTTCAGTAATGACAGAATAATTGTGTTTATCTAAGGTTTTAACAAACCTCACATTACATGTACTAATATTTCTTGCAAGTAACTGTGACATACTTAGGTTGAAATTTTTTTGAAGTGGGGACCATCTTTATATGCTATTTATTACACAGGTGTGTGTACACAGTGTCTAGCAAAATGGACCCCACTGCCTAAACGGGTCTGCCAAAAGCAGCAAGTAATACTTTTATGAGTCAGATCATCTGGATTCAGAGTGCTGTTTCAAAGTCTTGAACACAGCAGCAGCTATTTCATGCACCTCTGTGAGGGGTCACAAAACTATTTTTGCCTTCAGGGTTGCTCAGTGTGAACGGCCTACTCCAATAGTGTAATTGAGGGTAGGGAGAGGGGGAGCAAGATGGGGGCAATCAGCCCTGGTTCTGTCTTTGTCAGGGGGCGCAAAAATAGTTCCATGCTACAGTGGAGGCCAATCACATTGCTGCAGCTGGTGCTGCAATCAGTGTCAGACTCTTATTAGCTAAGTAGCCATGTAGGGATTTTTGCAAGTACTTATATGTTATGGGAAAAGGCTTCCTCCACTCCCTCCCCCTTCCCCCACCCTTGCACTCCAAGTTTACAAGGTAAAGTATATTTCCGTATTTAAAATAAAGTTCCACAAATGCACTCCACTTCTATATTACAAAGCAGTGGGTAAGAGTGAGGTTACTGAATGCCTAGATTAGACCAGGCTACTAATTTATTTACTTTCTGGTCTAGTCCTCAGGTCTTTATGATTTTTCTTTTTATGACTTTTCTCTTTTTAAAGATCCTTCCATTTCTTAAGTTTGTACTCTGAGGGAGATTCTCCAAGAATGAATTTAAACTTGAACTAATTCTGATATTGGATGTGAACACAGTCTATTTTTACCATAATTTAAAAATATAACAATAAGTCAGGAATATACATTATGCCCATTAAGGCAATTCATAACATTAAATAATCATGACAATAAAAGAATCTCAGGTTTTTCTAACTTACAAGCCACAATAAATTAAGTATTCAAATACTAATTTAATTATGGTAAGTTCTTTCTTCCAGGTGGAAACTGAATGGAAGTATATGGCATATTTGGAAGTTGATGAGTTGGCTGCATATTTTCCATTTGCACTTTGCTTTCCCCTTATTCCTTCCTCTGATTCCTGCTAACTGGTTATTAATCTGATATGAGTTGGCTGATGCACACATGGACCTCAAAGCCAAACATTTGAAGTATTCCATTGTGTCCGAGATTCAACATCTTTGCTAGAGTAAGAGTGGTACTTCTCCATAGTATCATTCTATACCGCATTTCCTACTACTAGAAAACCTGACAAATCTTGGTTGAAATCTGGCCCCTATCTCTTAGCTCTATTGAAGCTATTGCTACTAGGAAAACCTAGAGCCTTACATATAGGCTAGGGATAGACATTCAAAAAGCCTGAGCCTGAATTGATTCAATCTTTGCAGGTTAGTCTAACATGGCTAGGCTAAATCACTTTGTACCTGCTCAGACATCCCA
This sequence comes from Alligator sinensis, assembly GCF_000455745.1. NCBI lineage: Eukaryota > Metazoa > Chordata > Crocodylia > Alligatoridae > Alligator > Alligator sinensis. The sequence continues at coordinate 83,993 of NW_005843246.1, read as the reverse complement.
GAAATGCAGGCACATGCCTGCAGTGGCTCAAGCTAGAACCTGGGGAGGCATTAGAGTAGCCCTCCCTTCCCTTCCATAGGACTGAGCTGGGGGGGGCATGGCCGGGCCCCAGCAAGACACTGTGAATAAGGAGGAGTCCCACCCCCTGCCCTTGATAACACAGCATTTATCAGCTCTGTTATCAGCATTTAACACGGCATCAGAAAACAAAGCCTTGATCATTACAAGCTCTTCTTAAACAGCTTTTTCCAATGGAAGGAATGCAGGGGCATTACCATCTGAGCTGTTGTTTACCCCACAAAATCCCTAAATGGACACTGTCCTATCTGCCTTACACAGCATTAGCTAGCATACCACATGGTAGCTATAGTCTGTGCTGTGGGAAAGAGGAGGGAAGGGATCTCTGCTTAAGCAGTGAGTTGTGGTGTGGAGTGGAGGGGGAAGGGGGCACAGGGAAGTGAACAGATCCTGTTGTGCCTGCAAGTCTCTGCTGGAGTTCCAGCCAGGGAGCAGAGGGGAGGGGCCAGTCCTGCTGTGGAGCAGAGAGCCCTGGCCAACCCAGAGAGCATGCCGGGATGCTGGGGGTGTCTGGTTTAGCTTAAACTAGCAAAGGGTCTGGAACAGACATTGCATAAACTGGTTTGACCCAAATCAGTGAAGTCTGATACTACATTCAACCAGGTTTATCTCAAACAGGTTTCAGCCATTTTTAAACCGGTTTATGTGCACTGAACATCTGTTCTGTTACAGGTTTAAACCCATTTATGATCACTTAAACTGATTTATGTGTAATGTCTGTACCTAGCCATAGTGACCATTAGGAATGATCTGATTTAATGTAGTGAATTAGATATAGTTTTGCTAATATTTTAATGAGTGATGAGTAAAAAAAAAGACACCATTTAATGGTGACATTGAAGATTCTACTATTCACAAACAGAATGGTGGTAGGTGCAGGGAAACAAAAAATATTTACAACTCTGATTCTAAAATCATGACTACTGTTCTGGTTTCAGCATCAATGTTCTTTTGTCAAGTTAAATACAGAACTCCTTCCCTTAGAATTCTAACTGAGGTGCTCCAAAGGTTACGTAGCCCCATGGCCACTATTTCCAAGAGATCTTTCTTTCTTTGGGGACAAGGAAGCAGTTTACCAGATTTACCTAAAAGCATGTTTAACCCGTTTGATTTGTTGTACATGATGGAGAAGTTGCTGTGGTCAGCCACAAGTGCATCGGGCTTTACACCCAGGTTATTCTTTACTAGCATACTAAGGATATTTGGCATGTGATGTGTTACATTACTGCAGTGATATGTTTGGTAAGGACTATGAAACCAGATGCGACCCTTACTCTATGCACCATTTGCTCTGTTATAGATACTAGAGGATATAAGTAATACACTAGCTACTGTACACTAAATATAGACAGGATTTAGTTGGCTCCCGATCAGCAGTGCTTATCATTGCAATTCTTTCCTGCTCCAGAAAAATCTGCTGGGTTTATCCATACTCTAATATTCAGCTTTCTAAATACATACCTTTAATGGCCTCCACCCCCACTGCAGTGCTGGTGCAGAGTTGTGACCCCCACTGTCTGCATTTACACTTTGCCTGTGAATCAGTCAAAGGGGCACTACCGGAGCTTTGGCTTTCCCAGGTCTACCAACAGACAGGCTGTGCATGATGAACAATAGTCTGCTACTTCCCTGTGCATCCCCAGCCAGTAGACCCTTTCTAGCAGCTTAGCTTCTGCCTTGCCCCTCCCCAGGTGCCCCGCCATGGGGAGTTCATGTGCTGCTTTTAATAGGGCCCTTCTGTACAACTTAGGGACTAAGAGTTGCTCTATCTCTTCCCCATCCACTTTCCCTCATTCAATTTTATACAACAAATTGTTCTCAACTTTGAAGTGAACCATCGTGTTCAGGAATTCTGGGCACAGAACCACATCATCACAGCAGACTAGCTCCTCATAGAAAGTGTGTTGAAATCCTTCCTCCTACAATCACTCCACACTGAACTAGCTACAGTCAGTGATTTCCTCAGTGTCCAGGAGTTCGTCCAGGGCTTGTGCATGGGACTCTGCAGTCTTGTGTCTGGCTAACTCCTTGGCCGGTCCCATCTGCATCTATTCTTCTCAGGACCACGTGCAACTAGCCTGCAATACCCCTTAGAACCAAAACCAGTCATGCCACAGTAGCACCGGGCATGACAGCACTGACAATAGACAGGCTGGCATCACATAGGTCTGCCCCAGCATGTGCATCATGACCCACATTCACTTGTAGTAGCAGGTCTCACTGTTTAGGCAAAAGAAGGGTCATCATTCTATTATTTTTCCCTTACCCTGGGGTATCCACTCCTTGCTAACCATGGCTTGGGCACAGACTGAGTCTATAACAGCAGCTGTTTTCTGCCCAGCTGTTTCAATTTCTATCACAGGTTGGGGGTGTCTGGGGTCACTCCCTGCCCCCCACCCTTCTAATTCTCACCATAGCTACAGTCCATCTGCTCCTCTTCCAGAGCTCCCCCAACTCCAGGCTCTCTAGGCCTTGTATCTTCTTGTATTGGTTGCCGGTCTCTTCCCAGCTGAGGGCAGAATCTTGCAAAATGCCCCAACCTTTTACACCTGTAACACTAGTCTGACATTTTTCTTCCCTTCTTATCCTCTACTTGGGGCCCCTTTTCTGTTCCCTAGGCCAGCACTCCCTACCTCCTTCACTCTGGATTCCCTTTTCCTCTCTGGGCTAGTTTTTCAGCTGTGGTAAAGGCCTTGGCCAACTTGGCCAGGGCCATAATGTGGCCAGGTTATTCTAATGTACCCAGCTCTGGACTTTCGTTCTAAGTCCCATAGGAATTGTATATAACCTGTTCTATCTTGTCCTCTTTTGTTCTCCTCCCCAGGCACAGCCACTTGTGTACTGCATTTCAGAGAGGCTGCACCAGTTGCTGGGCATTAAGGCATCCTTGGCCTTCTTACTTCTGAACCTCTGGCAATCATGCTGTTCTGCAATGGCCAGGCATTCTAAAATGGCCTTCTTCACCATCTTATAGTCATAGGCCTCTTCTCTTGTGAGTGCTTGGAATGCAACTTAGGCTTCCCTAATCAATAGAAGTACCAGCCAGGTAGTCCATATGGTCCTGTTCCAAACAGCTGCTTGTGCCATCCTCTAAAAATTTCCATAAAATCTTCAGGGTTGTCCTCCTATGTCATCTTCTTCAGGGTAAATTCTTGCAGTTTCTCTGCCCTTCTGTTGCTGTTGTGCCACCTATGCCAACTGCTCAACCAGAACTTTTTACCATGCAAAAATAGTCTTTTGCTCTTCCACCTGCTGGACATGGTGGTGGACCATCTCTTCCATCTTTGCTGCCCTTGGACTACCTGGGCCAGCATGTTCTGACATTTCAGCATTTATTTGTGTTGCTGAGCCAAGTGCTGCAGTACTCAGTGGCTTCCATATTGATTGTAGCCCTTGCGTCATTGGGAATCCTCCTTCACAGACCTACTGCTAGTGGAAAGTTCCCAACCAATGCACCAAGTTTGTAATAGGATGTCCCTCCACGGACATATGGGTCCCTGATGGTGGCTGGGCTCAACATGGCTGCCTACTCCAGCTCCCTAATCTGGCTCCTTCCTCTCTTGCCTGCCACATCTTGGTGTTATAACTGAGCGGTTATTTCCAGAGGCTGCCTTTAGGTAGGGTGACCATATATCCTGGTTCGGCCAGGAAAAGCCCAGGATTTCACCTGCCAGACCTGGCTGATTGGTGAAAATTAATTTTGGGACTTCTAAACTGAAGTCCCAAAATCACAGGGGAATGGGGGGCACACTTTGGCAGGGAGGCAGAGTGGCATGGTGTGCCAGGTAGGTGGGCAGTGCCTGCCTGCCCACCTGCTTGGAGCACCATGATGCTCCATCTCCATGCTGGACCGAGCCCTGTGCCCCTGTCTACCTTCCTCTGCCTGCAGCAACGCCATTGACTTGGGGGAGAGGATGAGACCCGGGGCGGGGGGTGGAAGGGAGGGAAACAGTGTCCTGAATTTCCTTAAAAATAATATGGTCACCTGAACTTCTATGTAACTGAAGTCTTGGCCATAGGCACCCTGTGTCCCCTTAATTGCCCTTACTTGGGTCTGACTGGGCAATGCTGGAATTTGCCCTTCTCTTTCTCTCACCCCTTCTCCACCTTAATTTAATCAGGGTCCTGACCCTCTCCCAGGCCTCCCACCTAAAAAAGAGGGGGCTTTTGCTAGTTTCCCACTCTGTAACCAACAAAAGAAATAGAAGAAAGGAAACAGAAAAAACTACAGAGAAAAAAAAATCTCAGGATGCAGGGTACTCTGCTCTGCAGCCTTCCCTCACAGCTTCTCCAGTCCACTGGGTGTTACCACCAAAGTAAGCAGAGAGAAAAAAAAAAGAAAAAGGAATGAAAAGCAGACTCATATCGGGCTCTCATAAACAGTCCTTGGTTTTCAGGGTACACCCACTCCCCAGGGCCCACACCACTCTGTTGAGCCCCAGCTCAAGTCTGGGATCGTGCCTGGTATGCAAAGGCCAATAAAGATACCAGGGGTGAAAGTATAAAGAAGATTTATTGCTAGCAATAAAAGGTGCAAGCGGAATAATTTCACGTAACAAGCACACAGATTTGTAATTCTAAGCATCTTTTATACAGAGGTTTTAGACCTTCATAAGCATTCTTGTTTGCTAATTGGTTATAAAGGAGTGACGCAAGGAGTTCTTTACTGAGCATGTCTCTATACCTGTGTTTTAGCTATGTATCTCATTTACATACATGTATGTTTCATTAGCATACTTTCTCCCCACCTAGGGGCGTGATTTTTAGTATTTTAATGAGCTCTTTGACCCAGTCCTCTGATTCTGCTTTTGTTTTCAAGCCTCCTTTATCTAAGACTGTCTCCTCCTTATCATTGCAGATGGGCATTTGTCACATAACATTCACTTTTGCTTGGGCTTTGCATAGTAGTTTCTAGGACAAACCTCACAAGTCCTCCTTCCTGGGCCAACACCAACAGTCCTCAGTCTTCTTGGGTGTACTCAATCCCCTAGGGCTCCTCTGGGATTAACATGAACAGTCTTCAGCTCCATATACCCTCCCTCCCAGGGCTGTGCCAAGGCATCAGAAAAACAGTCCTTAGTACTTCCGGTGTACTTGCTCCCTCACTCTCTGCCAACAAAGGTTTCTCTGGCTGCTCTCCTGGCCAGGCCTGTACTCACTCTTGTTTCCTTGAAGGCCTCCATTTCTCTTCATTGTGAGGGCCATCCTCAGAGGGGAGTTTATATCCCAGTCAACCACTCCTGCCTGGTCAGCTGGTTGGGTTTCTGTTGTGTCTTACTGTGTTTTCCTTGTATTGTCCCTTCAAGGCCAAACCCCTCATGTTCAGCACTGCAGGGTTCAGTTTGCTTTGTGGAAGTTTTGCAGCACTCAGGACTTCATTTTCTCTGCCAGAGGCATTACTGGTTCCTCTCTTACTCCAAAAAGTTCAAGAATCAGATCATCACCAGCAAATTCAGAGGATTATACTCTCACCAACTGCACCACATAAGCCAATTAATCCACAGACATGTTTGAGTTGTGGCGGCCAATATAGACAAAGGGAGTGCAGGTTTAGGAATGCGGAGTGTCATCCCTGCAAGAAGAAGGCCCACATAGAGAGAGTTTGCCATTCGAAGGCCAGTTCTGGGAGACAAAAAGACTGTGGCAAATGTATTCACTCCCAAACCACTCACAGATTAGAGTCCTCCCCAGAACGTGAGGTACAAAAACTATATTTGATTCAAAATGTTGGTGTTGTCAAAACTCAAGGTTCTGAGATGATTGCATCTGTAGTTAAATGGAAAGAAGTGCAAAATGGAAGTGGACTCAGGTTCGGGAGTATCCCTTATAAATGAAAACACATTCTTCCAGTTGTTTCAGCACCTTCTCCCCAAATTATTGAAACCAGAGTGTCGCCTGCATGACTACAACGGACAGATTGTGTAAACTTTGGGTAGCTGCGTGTAGATGTCGAGTATGGACCTATTAGACAGCATCTATGCCTCATTGTCACTAAGGGTTCCCGCAAAAGTCTTCTGGGGAGAAATTGGTTCTCATCATTGGGAATCAGTATTCAAGGCATACACAGTCTCTGCACAGAAAGTCTGGAAAGGCTTGCAAGGGAGTTTCCCCAGGTATTCTCCAAGGAATTAGGAACTTACTCTGGTTCAGCTGTGATGTTTCAAATAGATCCTGTGATAGCCCCTATCTTTATGAAGGCTCAGCATGTACCTTTCACACTGCAGCTGAAAATTGATGCAGAATTAGATTGGCTTATTGTGCAAGGGGTCCTCGAGCCAATCGTACATGCAAGCTGGGCCACACTAATTGTTCCTGTTTTAAAACCTAACGGCAGTATTCACATCTGTGGGGATTACAAGTGCACTGTTAATAAAGCATTTAAGCAGGACCCACACCCAGTGCCTGCCATTAACCAGTTACTGTCTGTTCTTGCAGAAAGGAAGGTTTTTGTCAAACTCGACTTCGCTCAAGCTTATCAGCAATTGATAGTGGATGACAAGGCTGCTGAGGCCCAAACAATAATTACACATGGGGCAGTGGTTCGTTGTCAAGTGCCTCCACTTCAGGATTTCTGTGGCACCAGGAATTTTCCAGTGGTTCATGGAGAAAATGCTAGCAGGAATTCCTGGGGTTGTTCCATACTTTGATGATGTGTTGATCATGGGGCTGTCTAGAGAGAAACTCACTGAGAGACTCAGAGAAGTTTTACAAATATTTGATAAAGCAGAGTATAAAGAGAGAAATGTCAACTGGGAGTTTCCAGTATCAACTTTCTGGGATATGAAATTGATGCTTCTGGCATTCACCCAGTTGAAGACAAAGTAAAAGCAATACATGATGCCCCTATATCAAAATGCAGACAGGATCTTCAAGCATTCTTAGGACTTCTCAAGTTTTATCATATCTTCTTGAAAGACAGAGCCACCATAACAGAGCCCCTTCATTGCTTATTGGATAAAGGAGCTCAGTGGAAGCACAACGAAGCCTTCCAGGGCATCAAGAAGTTGCTGACATCAGACCCTGCCCTTCTTCACTATGATGAGCAGAAGTCACTGTCCATTACTTCTGATGCCTCACCGTTTGGTGTTGGCACTGTCCTCAGTGACACATTGCCTGATGGCATGGACACACCCATTGCTTTTTATGCAAGAACAATGACTTCAAGAGAGAGGAATTACACATGGATTGATAAAGAAGCATTAGCAATTGTAGCAGGAGTTTAAAAAAATTCACAATTACGTTTATGGCCACAAATTCAAATTCTGAACGGACCACAAACCCCCTCTTGGAATTTTTACTATGGACAAACCAACTCCTCCTATTTTGTCTCCCCGTATGCAATGCTGGAGCATCATGCTAAACGCATATGACTATACACTCATGTACAAACCTTGGAAAATGATTGCAAATGCTGATGCATTGAGCCACCTACCACTACAAATACCTGATTATGCTACTCCTCCACCAGCAGAAGTCCTCAGGCTGGAATCCATGCCAGAAGCCCCTCTTCAAGCTAATCAGCTAGCAAGGATGACTGCAAAAGACCCTATCCTTACCCATGTCCTCAACTAAGTGTGGAGGGGCTGGCCTCAAGACAAATTGGCTGAGGAATTCAGGCCATTTTCATCACGTCAGCATGAGCTGTCTGCCCACAAGGCTGCCTCCTGTGTGGCAATTGTGTCGTAATTCCAGAAGCAGGATGCCAAATCATACTGACAACACTGCACGCAGCATACCCAGGCATTGTGAGGATGACAGCACTGGCTAGAAGTTATGTATGGTGGCCAGGTAAACACAATGACATAGAAAAGGTTGTGAGGGAGTGCAGTATTTGTCAAGCAACCTGCCATAATCCACCAAAGGCACCAGTATTTCCTTGGAAAATGACAAAGGAACTCTGGTCACACATCCACATTAATTTTGTGGGTCCTTTTCAAAGTAAGTTCTTAATTGTTGTTGACTCATACTCAAAATAGCTTGAAGCAATTGCTATCTCAACTCTTACATTAAGCTGCCACTATAATAGCTCTCTGTCAGCTGTTTGCAACCCATGGGATGCCCAACACTCATTTCTGATAATGGCAGTGGACTCACCTCAGTAGAGTTCCAAGATTTTGCCAGCTGCAATCTCATTCGAACTATTACCATTGCACCTCACAGGCCACAGGCCAATGGGCAAGCTGAGCAAATAGTGCAGACTACAAAAGATGCACTGAAAAGGACTGTTGTAGGAGACTGGCCTACCAGACTGGCCAGATTTCTGTTTGCTCAACATGTAATTCCTTGCCCTACAAGAGGGTCCAGCCCATCAGAGCTTCTTATAGGGCTGTCGTCTCAAGACATGCCTTGACCGTGTTAACCCACACCTTGTGAGAGACATGCAGTTTACGAAAGAAAAGGAGTTGGACTCCGCATTGGCATCTGATACCTTACATTTTTTTGTTCCACAAGAGACTGTTTGCTCAGGACTATGGGACAGACCCACAGTGCATTCAATCTAAAACTGTAAGCACCACAGGACCCGTATCATATACAGTACAGGCCGACGACGGACAAGTTTGGAGATGTCATGTGGACTAGCTGCGTGGGCGTTCTCCTACTGATAACCCCACACCCCAGCAATCTCTAAGCACCAATCCACCACCGACGGACATGGATTCATTCGGGAAGTACCCACCTGTTTCCACCAATGCAAACCCTTTGCCATCAGTCAGAAGGAAGCATCGCTGTTGAATCTCCAGATAGTGAGGGGTTCATCAGATGATGGCACTGTCGGCCTGAGTCCGGCTCTATGGGAAGACCACAGCAGAAGCGGAGTCCTCCCAAATGGTTGGCTGACTATTCTGTCTAGGGGAAAGCTGTGTCATATCTTATTTTGTTTTCCTTGCATTGTCCCTGTAAGGCCCAAGGGGCTTTCTTGGTTCTTCTCTTTCCACAGGACTGGACTGGGTCAAGTCAGAGGCAAAGCAGGTATAAGATCTGCATACATCTACTGATGCAATTGTTAAGATCCACCTGGGATATGATTCTAGAGAGTTATAATAATAAATAACTCTGAGTTCAACACAGCAGTGTCCAGAGTGTTGCTGCTGAACTCACAACATAT
>NW_005843246.1:68473-74778 GCF_000455745.1 Alligator sinensis | reverse complement strand
TTCCCTGTGCCAGGTTTGGCTAATCTCTTTCTCCTCGCTCACTGCTGGGTTCTGCAGCCGGCTAGTTATAATTCTTTATAAATGCCCATGCACTTGTTCACACGATCATGTTCTTTCAAGTCAGGTCTCAGAATCATACACTAAGATTCCCACTTAGGCACATACTACAATGCAGAGATCATGCTGATTTCATTTGGAGCATCACCTTTTAGTTTTAGCTTGTTGAGAATCCCAAGTTTGAAACATTTGGAAACTGGATAGTTCTAATACAAAAGCCAGTACAAATACATTTTTGTCAAGGGTGCATAAAAGATGGTCCCTAGGGTTTGCATTTCTTTGAAAGGCCCAGACTGAAGTTCTAGCTTAATTGTTCAACCAAAACTATGTGCGCTGCCGTGGAATTTTTAACGTTTGTATTTCCAGTACTATCCTGCTGCAGAGTAAATTATCTTACTCCAGCCTAATAGGGGTGCACGTGTAGATGCACGACACTTACTGCACAGCTAATAAGTCAACTGTGCAGTAAATGTCTCATATAGATGCACCCACAGTATGCGTTCTTTTTATTTACCATCTAAGGGCATGTACGGATGAGCGTAGATGTGCAGTCTGTAGCGCCACACGCTGCACATGCAAGCATTCCCCGCACTGATACTTTGCAGCATGGGAGATTTTTTTGATGGGATTGTCCAAAAAAAACCCCAGAAAATCCCGGGGTCAAAAAAACCCATGCCAAAACAAAACAGGGCGGCACACATGGTGGTAGCGCGCACTGTCCAAAAGCGGAGCCTGGCTGGCTGGAGCCATGTACTGCTTGTATAACTACCCTAAAAAACCCCAACATACCCCTTCACCTCCCCTCAAAACATACAAACAAACCCCAAGCCCAAACCCTTTGCTCCCCTGTCATTTAGCAGTGGAATCCTCCAGAGAGAACTATAAAAATATAGAGTTATAATTAGTCCTTTTTCAGTAGTTAGTCCTTTTTCAGTCAAAGCTCCTCTTAGCTCTTCAGGGAATCTTCCCTGATTCAAACCTTACAGCACTTATTTCCTAGTTTTTTGGAAAGTCCTTTACACCGGTGGTTCTCAACCTTTTTTGTATCAGGACCCATTTGTAAACATCAATGGCCAGTCCTGACCCAGAAAATAGTTTAAGTAGAAAACAGCCCCCTGGCCCTACCAGTCTCCCTCACTCCTGACCTGATGCCCCCTGCCTCCAGGCCCCAAGCCCCCTGTGTGTGGGGTGGGAGGGAGGTGGGGCAGAGGTGGGGTGTGTGGGACAGGAGGGGCCCCAACCAGCCCTTTGCAGACTTGAACTCTGCCAGCCTGCAAGGGAAAACCCACGGTTTCCCACATTTTTCTCCTTCAAAGGATAATCCATTTTTAAGGTTTGTTTTTAAGGTTTGTTGATTTTTAAGGTTTAAGTTTTTTTATGACCCTTTCATATAGTCTTGCAACCCACTTTTGGGTCAAAACCCACGGGTTGGGGAACGCTGCTTTACACCATCCCTAACTTGGAACAAACAAAAGGCCATTGACTAACTAATTGCATTTTAAAAATGCATGTTGGAGATTTGTAACATCTGTTGTGCGGTCAAATGAACAAATTACACGCTGTTCTTTACAAAGTCACATGTCACACATCTGCATTTGTCTTCCCTCCCACACTCACACACACTTCCCCCCTCCCTTTCCAGCAAAGTGGGACTGAGCTTGCCTGGCCTTTAGAGCTAGGTGTAACAACGACCCTAGGACCATTCCAAGAAATAGCAGAGCTCCTTTATGGAACCGGATAGCTGAAAAACAATCATCTTTACTCCACAAGAACAAGTCAATACTCAAAACCAAGGCACACACAATAGAAGGATTTTGCTGGCTATTATTTTTGTGGAAGCCTGTGTGTCTGTGAAAGAGACCAAAAGACTGTATGGGCTGAAACAGGAGGCATCAAGAAAGTACAAATGTTGTTGCACTGAAGAATGCAGAGCTTTTGGATTGAGAACTGATTGAAAAGGACTTTGAGCTGCTAGAAAACCTATCTCCTGTTTGACCCCTGTGTTTGAGAACACAGGATTTTGTAAATAGAGGGCTGCAAAAGTCCTCCATTATCAATTTCTCCTCTAACAAAAAGCAACCCTCTGAGCCCTGAGTTGTAACCATTCAGGTCAAAAAAAATACTGTGCTAATAAATGTAAACACAGAAACAAAGCAATAGATTTTGGATCCCTACTTTTAAGTCTGAATTACTGGATGTCATTTCCAGTAAGTCAGAACACTATACATCTATGGGGTTATCATGAAAATGTTATGGGTGCAATGGGAAAATTACACTCACCAAACAGTCAGAACTATGGCAAGCAAGGCTGCTCATCTTTATATTCAGGAACAAGTGTTGTTCATCCATTCCTGTAAAACCTTCAGTGCTATTATAGGAATTCTACCTTCTAATGCTGATTGCCTTGCTTTCTCCACAGAAGTCCTAAGCCATAGTACTCCTGTACTTCATTGCCTGTCTGCAATTAAAAGATTTTGGGTCAGAGCTCAGAAGTCAAACGATATGGAAGCTAACACTTTGGGGACTAATTCTTCTTTCACGTCTGCTCTAAACAAGTGGTACTGCACTGACTTGAATGGAGTTAGTCATCATTCACACCTATGTAAGACCCTGATTATGCAAACACTTTACACAAATGAACAGAACAATAGAGTCAATCATATGCATGATGTTGCTCAAATGCATGAGTGTTTGCAAAATCAGACTGAGAAAAAGACGAAGATGTGCACGTACATTCTATAATTTCTTCCATTCTTTAAGAAGGCCTGTGTCTTTTAAAGGAAGAGATTCCTCACAATAAAGCCCTTCTTTATCATTTGTAACTACTCGGAAGGCAGAAATGAGGGATGCTTATATCACAGGACTGTCAGATAACATTCTTCACTGTTGTACATATCGCTAATACAGACTGTGGATATGTTTTATAAAAGCAGCTGTTTCTTCTTCTCCCGCACCATAACATGTTTTGAAATATAGAAATCTCAAAACAATAATGAGAAAAGAAATTTTTTTCTGACCGCGGTGCATGTCTTAGAATCTTTACATTTGGCAAGTTGTAAGCACCACTCTGTCTAGAGAGAATTGTCTCTGAATTCTACAATACACGCACCAAATCAGTAAATGGCACTATGTTATAAGCCAAGGAAATCTTTTCATTCAAAAATTGGTAGACATGCAAGCTATTTTTTCGTTTGTTTAAACAATCGGTCAAGGGACACGTGGCAAATGAAGTAGCAGCCACAAACTGTCAGAAGCAGGTTACTGCTAATATCATGCAAACTGAAACCAGGGATTATCTTGTGATGCAATCAACATAATGATAAATTATTAAAATTTATAATAAAAAACCCAGTGTTGTGCAGGTGTGGGGATATGATCTTTAGCTTCTTGGCATTCTAGCATAGGCAGAGGTTCCTAGTCTAAGGCTGCACCTTCAGGCAGTGTACCATTCTTAACTGCCATTGATATCAATGCTTTTTCAGTTTAAACACTCTTCCATTCTCCTTGGCAAATCATACCATAGCTTCACAATCCTGGGCTAGAAAGTTCTTCTGCTATTTCACTTAGCATTTTTTTACAAGTTTCATAATTCTAAATCTCAAATATGCTTTGTGTGGGAGTATTGATTGTGAAGGCTGGATTGGGAGCAGAGAATTGAGGGAGGAGAAGGCATGAATTTAAGCCAGAGAAAGGAATGATAATCCCATGAGACAAAGTCTGGATTGATGGGGCTGCTAGAGAAAAGCTAAGAGATATGCCATCCCCCACAGCAAAGACCAATTGTGGAAAAGAAAAAGGTGTCCTTGGAAGAGAGAACAGAATATGTGGAGGGAGCTCAGACAGAAAATAGGAGGTAGAAAAGGCATGTGGAATGTGAACTGAACAAGAAACTAAAGACACGGAGGGAGCATAAGAATTTAAATAAAACAGGGACAGGGTGAGGATCAAACAAACTGTTAAATAAGGGAGCTGGAAGGGAGAGTTGGAAGGCAGCAGTGGCTTTTCTGAGCAAAATGGGAGGGTAAATGGACTTTTGTAGTGGGGTGTAGAAAATTGTGATGGGAGAAAATACAGGAGATGATGATAGAGAAGGAAAGTGATTTTTTGCTGAAGAATAGAAACATAAATTGTCATGTTTTTTATTGCACAGCTGAAAAACTGTTGGTGAGAAATTATACTTAATCAAATATGTATATGATTTTTTAATGCGGGATGTAAAAGTCTTAGGAGACCTGAGACCCCAATGTGGGAGCCTTAATATCCCAACAAGATGCATGTAGGTAGCTTGAAGATGCAAAACTAAACAGGAACAGTCCTGACATTTAAAAACTAGAATTTGTGTTTGTTTTTAGTATTTCAGAAGGACATTGGTTGCCACTGACTAGTTTCTTTTGGACCCCAAATATACAGCAAGGAGACTTTTTGGAGTTTTTCATAAATTCATGTGGTTTAAAGCAGAGGTTCCCAAACTTTTTCTTATTGCGTACCGCTTTCCAGATTTACCAGCTGCCTGTGTACCCCTATCAGCATACATTTTATATGTAACCGCTTAAATGCCAATTATTTTTATAATGAACATTAAATCCACCATTACACAATTTCTCCTGTGTACCTCCCAGAGCTGTCTTGCATACCCCCCAGGAGTATGCATACCGCATCTTGGGAACCCCTGGCTTAAAGTCCACAAGGGCCATTAAGTCATCCAATCTGATCTCTTGTAGAAAGCAAACCATTAAATGGTAAAATTACTCCTATACTGAAACCGCTATCTTGTGTGTGACTGCAACAAGTGTTACAGAAAGGATCAGAGGGCATTGAGATGGAGAAGCTGCCACTTCTCTTTCAGTTTGGTCCAATGGTTAATTATCTTCATGTTAAGATTTGTGACTTATTTCAAGTTTGAATATTCTCAGCAGTAGCTTTTAGCCCTTTGCCTTTTGTTACGTTTTTCTCTGAGGGTATGGACAGGTGTTGATTTGCCTCAGCACTTTGTAAAATTACCAAAATATAGTGCCATGGCAGGCATACAGACATCCCAGCCCCCCTAGCTGAAGAGCTACAATATCGCCTCAAACAAGCTCTCCAGCTGTTTTGACAGGGGGTTGCTCCTTGTGTCTGCTCCTCCTAAGGAAATCAATCACTGACAGCCTCCCTCTCCTCTGCCGGGAAGGTGGCAGGCTGTCAATGATTAGCTGGAAGCTGCTGAAAAGCAGCAGCTGTCAAAGTCAATGCCTGCAGTGCTGACAGGGACAAGAACTGTTCTCCTCACCACTACCACTACTACCACTCCCACTCCCAGTTATGCTACTTTTGCTATTGCTGGAGTCCCAGCTCTTGCAGCACTAACAAGAATTCCCTTACCCTAACCCACGAATCAGTAGTGCAACCATCACAGCCAGAGTTGCAGTGTTCCTGGCCACGGCAGCTGTGACAGAGCTGCTCCCATGGACATTGCTGCCACCGCTTTACAAGCCCCAGAAACAGCTGGGAATGCTGAAGAAGCAATGGCAGGATCCAGTCACTCTCCTTCCTTCCCCCTTGGAGGTGGGAGAGGCAGAACAGGGCATGGGGAGATGCTGGGGGTCCTAGAGACCCCAGTAGTGCAATCATTATACATAGTACAGTGCTATAAAACTGAGAAGTTCCTCCTTGAAAGGTACACTATTTCATATCTCTTTTGCTATCACTGTAATGCTACAAGCAGCTGTATGTAGTGTACAAGCAGCTTGAATGGCTTGAATGGCTGTTTTGAAGGCATGCAGGAGAAACCTAGGTTGCCTTTCAATGTGAGAGTCCAGCTCATGTACTACCTGTGATTTCACTATGATCAGCTAACACCTGCAGACAAGTTCTTGATTGTTACAACTATTGATGTGATGCTAAACCTGTGACCTGACCCGAAGAGAGGATCCCCACACCCTGGTTGCCTAAGAGGACTGCCATACTTTTCGTAGGGTTCCCTGACTGGGTATGCTAGTGTCAGAGTTGGGGTCCGAAGGGCTATCCCTGAGCAAAAGAGTTCTTCCTGGGCTCAGTGTGTGGTCTATGTGTACTTCATGGAGCGCTTTGTTGGGGTGGTTTGTTGTGGGTGTGCGGGCCGACTTCCGATCTCGCCTGGGTTGCCATGTGCGAACTCTCTTCCGATCCCATTTGGGTTGCCATGTGCGAGCCGGGGTGAGCCGGGGACCCATCTTTGTGTGTACACAGGCTGTGGCCGGTAACCCGGGGACACCGGGTTGGGAAAAAAC
>NW_005843246.1:45831-67882 GCF_000455745.1 Alligator sinensis | reverse complement strand
TTAAGACTGGCCAATAATGTGGCGCGAATCCTAATACAAATGGCAGGGACTCCTTGCATCGCGCATTACTATAATGCAAAAGAAATGCACTATGCAAAGAAAGCTACAGAACTGGCGGGAAAAGCTCCTGCACGCGGGTTCTCTGTTGCAGCAGAACACTCCACTGTGCAAAAGAGCTGCAATTTGGCAGGAACATGATTTAGCAATGCCGAAGCACACTCAAACACAAAAACCACAACTTTGGGTTGTGACAGTGGGGTGCTTCGCAACAGGGTGTTGCAGCTCAGGTGCCCAAGTCCCAGGGCTGGGGAGAGGAGCTGTGCTTGCCTGTCACTGGGGGAGCAGAGGGGTGGGGCCTGCTGGTGCTTGGTTGGAGCGGTTGAGCACAGTCCAGGTGTTAGCATGCCTCCCTGCAAGGGAGGGGTGGGGGACTGCAAAGCAGGTGGGATTTCCAGAGGACAGCAATTTAACTTAAATCAATCTCAGTTGAGTGTATCTCACATCAGGGTGCAGACAGAAGTGCAGCTCCCAGCTGTAACTCAGAACCACTTCTGCAAAGTGTTCTGAGTTACAACATTACTCCAGACCAAACAGATGTTCACTACTGATTCCAGGGGGGAGGGGAATCAAGCTACGGGCTGCGAGTCTGCAGCCAGGTTCCCAGAGCAACAGCCACAGTTCTTTGCCAGTGCTCACTGTTTTCAGAAGGGGGGGGGGGCAGTGGAGGGAGTTCATTTTTAGGGCTCCCCAGATGGTGCTGAAGGGTGGGTAAATTGGAGCCCCTCCCACCTGGGGGCTCAAATACACCAGCCCTGTCTTCCTGGAGAGGGAGGGGGACTGAAAACTCCAGACTGAACTCCCTCCACTCCCTTTTCCCCCTCCCATTCTGAAAACAGTGACAGGCTGGGAGCTCTGCAGACACAAATTACAAAAGATGCTACATTTTGAAATGTCTTTATCTGATACCTCATGCAATGAGGGGTCAGATTTTCACCTGATCGGCCATTTTTGAAGCTGTCTGCAGCCATGCACTTGTGTTTGGTCACAACTATAAACTGCTTTCTGTGGTCAGATTGGGTGAAAATTGGCTCTTCTGTCTTCACCTCAGGTCTATCTTAGATCTCATCCACCATTTTTAGACCAGTATATGTACAATGAACTTCTGTACAGTTACAGAACTGTACAGTAACAGGTTTTGATCAATCTATGTTTGCTTAGACCAGTCTAAGTGTAATGTCTGTATATGCCCTGAACGCATACTATACAGATAATGTTTTCAAAGGATGTGAACAAAGTTACTCTCAGGCCCTGATCAAACAAGCTAGTGAAGACAATGAGGGTAAAAACGTGGCCATTGGACTTGAACAAGTCCAGGATTTAATTTTGGAAATCTAATTCCATTTTCTGACATGAGGCTCTCACATTTCATGTATTTCTGTACCAATACTTAAAATGCAAAGGGATGGATTGATAGGTTCCATTTTATCCATCTTTATTAGTAAAAGCTCATACGTATTTAGGCCTTTCATTATTTCTAGAACAACAGTTCCTGACAAGCAAATAATATGTTTTGCAAAATTTCACATGACAACCTTTGGACATCTTGAATGTGTTACATTGCTCAACTCACTTGTACTAGCAGGCCATTTGTTTGGGGCTATTTTATATTCCCTGGATAGTAATTATTTTTCTATGAATTTTTTAAATCATTTTTCAAATTTTGAAAATCTAAACTAAGTCATCAGCATGAGTCCTATTATTTTAAGAATCTAAAGAGAGTAGGCCTAGTATAGTGGCTAGTATGTTTGCTTGTTATAAACAAAAGTAAAAGTCAGATGGGACAAAGAAAAACATCCGTTTAAAATTATACTGGATACTTCTTCTCATACCACTTTGGATCCTTTGGTCTGTCCAAGTTTCTTTGCCTGAAACTTTGAACATCCACAGACACACCTGCTGGTCAAGATCAAAACACCCACACCCACATTGTCAGCACAGTTTCTAGTTTTTATTCCACAATAGCTCCTTCCATCAGTAGATAATGGTGCTATTTGGATTGCAACATTTTGGATTTGCATCAAGCAAAAAACCCCTGGCATGGGTTAAATTGGCTTTCAGCCAGTCATCATCACTGAAAGGTGAGCTATTCATGCAGCAGCAGCAAAGGCTTGGCCACAGTGGTACTGACAAAATACAGTTTAGGTGACAAGTTAACAAAGCAAAGCTTGATAGTCTGGCTTCAGGCCAATTTCCCTTTGCATCTGATGGTGATCTTGCTTTCCGTACAGTTCTCTTGCTGTAGTAACTTGACTCTTCCTCCAAGTCACAAAAAATTCACCTTTTCAAGGATATCAGAGCACTAATAGTATTGACCCCAGCTTTAAGCTGGGCACAGCTCAAAACTCTGTCTGTTCTTTTTGTAACCTCTTTGCTTTCCCCTGTACTCAGAACTCTCACCAGTGACCATGTTCTCAGAGGCCACTGTATCATCGCATTAAGTTCCTCCATAGGCCTATCTTCTTTTATAGGTTCTCAGTCTTGGGAAACCTAAAAAACAGGACCTCTTGCCTTTTATAACCTCAATTACCCTGCCCCCCTTCCCACAATCTTCTTTTTCGACCTACCTTACCACTTGTTTATACAGCCATTGGCAATGCATAGGAGGTGCATGTGCACGCACATGCACCCCCTGAGATTGGTGGTGCACTGCCTGAAAGAAGCGCCACTGACACTGTTGGAGGTCACCACTTGCCACCTCCCACCCCCTTCACCACCAACACTGCTGGCGGTGTCGGCAAGTGGTCGCCGACCATCGGTCAGCCCTCGCCACCCCCATGACTCCTTGCTGACACCGCCACGGCCACGTGCAGGAGCTCCCTGTTCAGCCCACCCCGCCGCCAACACCACTGTGGCTGCCTGCAGGAGCTGCCTGCTCGCCGCTGCCATGCCTCTGCCTCCGATACTGCCACCGCCACCACCGTCTATGGCCAGTTGCCATGTCCCCCACCCCCGCAGCCTCTGGGGGCACGCATCATTCATGTATATAGAGATTATTTCCAGGGAAGCTCAGCCCTAGAATCTCTTTTTAACCAAGTCACTGGCTTATTTTTTCAGCAAGCTAGTCCTTAAGCACCTGAATCATATTACTCCGTACATTATCTCTACCTGGGGAGGTGAGTTACAGCTTAGCCACAACTGTCTTAAAGGGCCAGCTTGCCACATGACACTACAAAATGTTTAAGACAGTGATTCTCAGTGATTAACCAATTGAGCCTGCTTCAATGCATTCTAATTAAAATATGTTGGAGCACACGTATAGGCACCCATTGAAAGTAATATGAATAAGAAGGGTCTCCAAAGATACATATTAAAAAAACATTAATTTGCTTTGCTTAATTACAGCTCAGGAATTAGATTTCCTTCAAATAGGGCTTGTGTGTCAATTTTGAGTACATGTAATTATATGAAAAATCTAAAGCATGAGTTATAAGCTTTGTCAACTAAAAGATAAAAGCCAATACTTCAAATTAGAATCATTTGGAAGTGACTCATATCTCATAACTCAAAAAAGTGTAATAGATTTTCATAATTGTGGCAGTTGTCTCTCTATAATTAGACATTAGACAGGCAACTCTCTCTCTATAAGTAGACATTGGATCAAACAAACAAACTACACACACACATTTTGTGAAAGCTTATTTCCCCACCCTATTTGCTAGACACAAATCTTGAGTGCAGCTGCTTTTGGATGATCACTGTTTAATAACCTACAGTGTCAACAATATGAGCACACAGAGTGACCACACAACCACATAGCTTTGAACAGCAAATTATAAATGGCAAATCTTATGGAAATAAAGGTCCTTTTTACTGTAGGTAGCCAAATGTAATCATCAACACTTACATTTCATCTGGATATTAGAAGTATAAAATCCATTTAACTTATTAGAGCTATAAAAGTGTGAAAATGTACAATTTAGTTTACAGAATGTTAAATATGCTGGGGATGAGAGAAATGTTTGCCTGTTTCAATTCTCACAGCTACTGTTTGGCCATTCCCCCTCTCGGAAGTGTAATGGATTGCACTGTTGATGAGGGATAAGTCACTGCTATACTTGCTAATAGCTTGCTTCCAAAACAGGAGTGAAAAAAATGGAGGGAAATATAGACACAGACACCCTAACTAGATAGAAGCCCCTTTCTCCTTTTCCATTTTTTTATATACATCATTCAGAAGGATGATAGATATATATAGTGGGCACATCTACATGTTGATTAATGTGCCATAATTACAGTATATTAAATTTAGTACCTGTAATAACAGGTAGTAATTTAATGCCTTGTAATTGGCACTACTGTGCATTAGTACAGATGAATGCTTTTTAAGTGACATTAATGTGCATTAGACTAATATACTGCACATTAGCGCATCAGCACAGTTTTTACCCACTGCACTAATGCATAGTAGAATTAGTCTTCTGTTTATTAAGCATGTTGTGTAGACACCCTCTATATGTAGTAGGAAGACAAACTTTGACCTGTTACAGTGGAAGTTCTGTGGATACTTACCAGGAGTCTGGGGCGCCGGAGAGTTGATGTCATCAAGAGGTGTCTCGCCACCAGGAGTCCCCACACCTGGAAAGAAAGAGTAATTAACGACTGTAAATAGAAAGAGAGCCTGGTGCAGTCAAAAGACTGCTGTCAGTAAGCCTCTACCCCTGAAAAGGGACAGAGTATGAGTGAGAGCAGCCGAGGAAGGTTGTGGAAAACTGCGTAGAGACATGGTATCTCACTGACAGCAGCTGGTGAGAGGGAAAGCTACAGCTCAGAGAAGCAGGGGTAATTTACTTGCAGGAAAGGAAGGTGAGACCTCTTCTTTGATTCGGGAAAGCTGAGATCCAGAGGCTATGAGAGACTGAAATAAAATAGACTGTTATAATCTATTACAAGGGGAACTAGACTAATACCAGTTCACTGGTTACAAGGACTGTGATATCTTGTATATAGACTTTAAGTGACTGGTACAACTTGTTATACCATGTGTTACAGGGGGCAAGCTCAGGGCCGAGACTCAAGTCGGACTGCCTGCCTGTCTACGGGGCAGTCCACCCAGTTTTTCCTGCCATGACTTTGCTGTAACAATGAACTGGTAAAAAATGTGGGAGGCTGCCCATTACACGCCCCGATGCCAGGGGGCGCTATCCACATCTCCGTACCACTCCTATGCCATGGTCCATGCATCACAGACGGCATCCACTATGCCACTATGCTCGTGGCCTAAAGCCAGGCCAACTTAGTCTTTCGTCAGGCCTCATTCACACACACACTCATACCGCTTCTATCTCCCTGGGGCTTCTTGCATTCCACCCCCTCTCACAGGGTCTCTTGCTCACCACACAATACTGTGCCCCTTTCACTCTGCCCTGCTCCCTTGAGTGACCCCATAGGCCATCAGACTTATTCGAGTCATGCCTTGGGTGGTGACATGCAGTCTTTTGGGCCTCTCCCATGACCCTCCCTTGGGTAGTGGTCAGCTGATTCACCAAATGGAGGGCTAACTCTGCCCTAGCCCCTCACTGGGCTTCTCACACCCAACAACTTGAACTCATGGGGGTTGGCCCATGTGCTGCCCTTCTGGCCATCTTACAGCCCTATTCAGCACACCCCCTTGAGCTGCCCTTCAGGCTAACCTTCAGCCCTACTCAGCCTCTATCAAGGCCTTCACTACCATCCCCTCCCTAGGGCTACACAACTATCCCCTCCCTGGGGCCTCCAAGGTCTTTCACCCCTGAAGGTTCAGGTGGCCATAGTCATGCTTGGTCCCCCTACCCACCTTGTTGTAGGGGCTGGGGTTATTAAGGCACCCCGACCCACCTTTCACCGGGGAGGTGAGCGGTCCTGGTATTTGAGTGGGGCTGCCATGCCACCGGCAGTCCCACCAGGCCTTCCTTCCTTCCTTCCCTAGCAGGGTGCAGTTTTAGGTCATGCCCAGGACCAGGAGCCTCCAAGCCATCTCCCTAGCTCCTGCCCTTACCTCCAGACCTCCAGAATGTTTCATGTCATAAGGGAGCTGGATGGTGCCGCTTCCTTGGCTGCAAGCAGCTAACTACTGTCTCTGCCTGGCTGACCTTTATTTGAAAATGGGCACCTTAATCAGGCATCTGTCGGCTGCCTGCTCCAGCCCTTAAAGTGGCAAGCACCAAAGGTGCACTGCCACACCATGCATGTATCCACAACAGGCGTATACCCAAGAAGTACTGGGAAGATAAATATAAACTTGGTTTGCATGGTCCATAACCTTCTTTTGAGTAATTATTTACATATTCTCCCATCAAGGCGGGGCAGATGAGTTGCCAAAATAAGAACATGGGCAGATTGGCCAAACTAAAAGGAAAACTTTAAGACACCTAATTACCTGTTACAACCTGTTACATGTAGTAAACTGATTCCTCTGTCCACTCTATAATCTCTTACATACGCATAAAGATAATAGTTTGCTTCAGTTGATGCAGAAGGATGAAGGTATTTTAAACATGTAGAAAGAACTAGCAGACAGATTCAAGTAAGATTACTTAGTAAATATAGTACTGTAATTGGCAATGACATTTGAAACATTTGATTAATCTTGTTGTCCTTGACATGCCTTTTTTATGGGAACAATACATAATCTTCTGTTTTTCAGAAGACTTCCTGGATGTCTGACTTCCTTTGGCATATCTTAAGCATATGGTTTTAGGAAATCCTACTTGTGTCTAATCTCTACTTGTCAGTCAGCCAACCTGCCTAATTAAACAGTTAAAAGTATTCTGTAAAAAATGAGGGAAAGCCCCCAAGTAACTCTTCTTCCCTCTTTTCTGCCACTCTTCTGCCTCCTGAATTTTATTAACAAAGTAATATTCCATGCTCATGTCTGGACACCAAGAAAAATACACAACACATACTTACATTTTGGAAATTCAGTGGAAAATTGAATATGAAGCTCAATTATAGTTGATTACCTTGAAAACTAGCTTTTACAGCCAGTGAAAAATATTAATAAATCCAGAGTCCATCCATTCACCATAATATAACAAGCCTCTTGAACTTGTTAAATTGGCCAACTGTGGAAAATTGGAAAAATTGGCCAACTGTGGCCTTGGCTACATCACAGTCCAATGGCTCGGGAATTGGCTCTGAGGCCATACTCAGAGAGTGGTGGTCAATGGAAATGAATCATCATGGTGCTCCATGACCAGTGGTGTCCCCCAAGGCTCCATCCTTGGGCCTGCTCTCTTTAACATCTTTATCGATGATGTGGATACTGGTGTCAGAAGTGGACTGGCCAAGTTTGCTGATGACACTAAGCTTTGGGGTAGAGCATCCACACCTGAGGATAGGCTGGTGATCCAGGCTGACTTGGATAGGCTCAAAAGTGGGCAGATACAAACCTGATGACATTCAATACCGACAAATATAAGGTACTCCATCTTGGGGGGAAAAAACCCTGCAGCACGCTTATAGGCTCGGCAGTGCTATGCTCACTAGCACCATGGCTGAAAGAAACTTGGGGGTCACGACTGACCACAAGATGAACATGAACCACCAATGTGATGTCACAGCTGGTAAAGCAAACCAGACTCTGGCTTGCATCCATAAATGCTTCTCAAGTAAATCTCAGGATGTCATCCTCCCACTGTACTTGGCCTTGGTGATGGAGTAAGTGGGATGCAGCTGGAGTACTGCATCCAATTCTGGGCGCCACAATTCAAGAAGGATGCAGAGAAGCTTGAAAGAGTCCAGAGGAGAGCCATGTGCATGATCAGAGGACAAGAGAATAGGCCTTATGAAGAAAGGCCGACAGCCATGGGACTCTTCAGCCCGGAAAAGCGCAGGCTCAGGGGTGACCTGGTGGCAGACTATAAATACATCAGGGATATGCATCAGGATCAGGGGAACTGCCTGTTCACCAGAGCACCCTAAGGGATGACAAGGTCCAATGGTCACAAACCTCTCCAAGACTGTTTTAGGCTGGACGTAAGGAAAAACTTCTTTACTGTTGGAGCCCCCAAGGCTTGGAATAGACTCCCTCCAGAGGTGGTGCAAGCACCTACTCTGGACTCCTTTAAGAAGTGTTTGGACACTTATCTTGCTGGGATCCTTTGACCCTAGTTGAATTCCTGCCCTTGGGGCAAGGGCCTGGACTCAATGATCTCCCAAGGTCCCTTCCAGCCCTAATGTCTATGAAATCTATGAAACGTTAATGGAACACGTTGCACTACCATCTTCTTTATCTTGCCTGATATCTGGATAAAATCCTCTCAGTCTCCCAAACTTGGGGATTTGGGCACTGTTGGCACATACTATTGTTAAGAAGTATTTTCTGTGGAGTTGATTGGCTCCTGCTGTCATGTCAGAACTGGACTCCTATGGACAATAGCCAGAATGGATGCTGACATATGAAGAGGAGAGAGATGCTTCATGCTCCTGACATGGAAAAATAAAAACAAAAAGGTGAAAGAAGAGAGATCTATGAACCCTCCTCTACTAAAAAATTGAATGCAACATGGAAGCTGATATTAGGTGGGAGAAGGAAGATATTCTCTCTGGGATGGGAGAGGATTCTTCCCTTTGTTTTTTTTTTAATCTTTTCAACACAGGGGACCAAGTAGGATATGCAGTAGTGGTGGGACAGAGAATACATCTCATCTATAAGCCTCCCAAACTCTGAAAATAATGTCTCCATGAACATTTACACATTTCCCTTCTGCACAATCAGATTAAAACAAAACACAAGGACTTCTCTGTATTCCATACTATTTCCAGTGTAGATTTCCACAGTGGAGGTAACAACATCAGCATAGTTCATAATGGGATGTTAGGTAATATAACCCATGTCCAAACTCCTGAAAGACCACTATGTGGCCACCTTAAACATCATACGCAGAATAATTCTTCTCCTCCCCCTTGGGGTACTCAGAAGCTGGTGCATTTTTCTCAGTGCTATCTGTGGATCTTTCAAATAATGTTGCAGATCTGTTTTTGAACCACACAAAAGTCAGGAAATTCAGAGTGAAGGCTGAAACTCCATCTCAAAGTTTTCTCCTTCTGTTTGCGCCTAGGCATTCTGGTACATGCAGGTGAAGTCACTCAAATGTAATACTTGGACACAATGAAGTGGATTTCCATCTTAATCCTGATTTCCTGGCTCTTAAGATGTTTCAGACATACCCTTAACTTTATTTTCTCATAGTCCTCAGTAGTAATAAAATTGACAGATGGTATGAAGAAAAAAGAAACAGATCCCTATAGAAATAGAAAAAAGACCTTATTCTAACTTGTTAATGAGATTCCCAGGAATACTTGCCCTCTTATTAGACAACCAGATGGCTTGATTGTATGCAGTCGACACTGATTATCCATTTAAACAGAAGTCAAATTCCTTAATGGGATTCACAGATTTTCATTTAGAAAAGAGGCTCTTTTGATGTAGCACCTAGTATAATGGGCTCCTGATCCATGACCAAGGCCAGTACACTCTGCTGTAGTCCAGAGAAACAGCAGCGATGGTGTCCACAATCAATGCCAAACAGGTATTTCTGGGGTTATATGGGATCTGTTTAATATGTTCAATTTCCAATGTAGTAGTGAGTTTATCAGACAGTTATATGATGCCCCCTCTCTTCCCACTCCAAGCCTGCCATTCCTAGGCTTCTTCCAACAGATAATGGAAGGAAAGATACTGTCTCCCAGAATGATCCGAGAGAGTGTAATAACCCTGCTACACTTTTAATAAGATGGTGCCTACAGGGTATGGGGGAGTAGAACAAACACTCCTCCCAGAGGTCTCCTGCTTTCCCTTATGTATAACAGCACTATAAAGCACTAGCCAACTGCAATTTGTGCTAGCCACCTCAAAAGTATTTAAGCACCTGACATCTATTAATGTTTGCTTTTGAATAATTTTAATGGGGAAAAAATAAAAAGAACAATAACAACCAATAAACAAAAAAACAATGTTAAAACTCTGTATTCCACTCAGGAGGAGGGAAGGAATAAAAAAATGGCTATAAAAGAGTTATGTGCCTTAAGTAGCTTTGAGGGTTTGGGACCAAATCCAGATTGTAATTGCAGGAGGAATTGGTTGAGGAAAGTGAAGGCAGTTTCACCCTTTACAGTTTCATCCCTTCTTCCCTTTTTCTTCTCCTGTTTCTAGTATACTCACACAGAATCAGCCTTACTGTGGAAGACTGCCCATATCATTGTTTTAATGAATATTTGTTGTTCAACAAATCTCTCCTTTTAATAGAATTTAGGGTAAACTGCACATACTAAGAAGTTGGCAAAATCCAAGCCTCTTCCAAGATGTAGAGTGCAAACCAATCCCTTAATCACACTCCTGCCTCTGTCGCTGTGGCCCATCAACAGTTTCAAAGGTTTTGGTTCGGGCTCATGTAGCCAACTGATAAGAAAACCAATTTTTGTGGTGAGGAAATGGAAGCGCTGGTGCAGAAAATCAATAACCCCACACAGTGGTTTAATGAAAAGCCTGTTGAAAGAGAGACTTATTAAGAATTCAGAGCATAATACATGAGTATGGCCCTAATAGCAGGATTCAAAAGGGAGAAATTAATGTATAGACATTCTGCTAGAGCTCTACTGATTTGCAAAAAGATAACCTTTTAGAGGTATACTGGAAAGCCTGCCTTTGTTCCAGTCTGCCTTTAAGTATTTAAGTACATATAGAAGAAGAGGGTACCTGATGACCCAAGGGTCAGCAAAAGTATTTGCCAATTTAAACTGCTTATTATCATAAAAATTGCAAAAGGAAGTAAGCCCATTATTTGTACCTTGATTTGTTTTTCTCACATGTCTAACGTGTCTCCACTGGGAAGATCACATATCAGTACTGTCTCTGGGACTGCTCTCCACTGCTTCCCCATTACAAGTACCTCCAGGACAAATAAAGGAAAACACTACATAAGTTAAAAAGAAAGAACTACCAGGGATCTCCACCATCCTTGCCAAGAAACAAGGGGGCTGATATGATATTGATTTATATTTTATATTGATTCTGTATAATCTTGTCTTTATATTTGGGTTACCAAGTACTACATGCCTTGATTTCCTTTATGTAGAGTGGATCAGTCTTGTGAGATGTACTTTGAATGAGAGTTACTGGGAGGACAACACATGCAGAAGTAATAACACAACATAAAACATTAGAAGTTGAAGACCAAGGACACGTTTAAATCCTTTGGATAAGGGGGAAATAGCTATCCTCCTCCCAACTGATGTTTATGCACATAAATTGGTACTACATATTTTCCTGACATAAGCCCTTTAATGCCTCTTCTCTGATCTCCTCTTCTCTCTTGGATAGTATTGTCATTCTAGACAAGGCTTCAGTGCTAAAAAGAACAAGATGATGCTGGAGTTAGGGCAGTTTTTAACGAAAGTCCAACACTTATTACCAGCTACTGTGATAATTGTGGGTATCAGGAGCCAGAAGGAAAACAAAACAAAACAAAACAAATCCTGAATGTGACTGAACTAACAAGAAGTGGCATACATCCTTAGCAATGAACAAATTAACGTGCCAGTTGAAAACAGAGAAAAATCCTTCAATCAAGGTATTTTTTAAACACGTTTGTTTTTGCACAGCAACCATAGGTTGGGTGCTAAGTAAAAGTACATATTAATAAGGGGTCTATATTTATAATTTTTTAAAAAATGTGTGCTTTTCCACAGCTTATTTAGGGTCATAATGTAACACAAAAGGTAAAGTATGCTTTAAAAAACAAGCAAGCAAACAAACAAACAAACAAACAAAATCCTTTCCTGACACTTGCTCTCACCAGCTATAATTTAGCCACAACATAGGGATATTCTTTGGAGTGGAAAGGTTTTGTAATAATTTGGTTTTCTGAATGAGCTTATGAAACATTGAACAAGTGTTAACCTTTATTCTCAGCAAAACAGCACCTTTGCTAGAATTGATTGCTTCCAAACACACCAGATGACTGTATACTCATTCTATGGGCTTGTTCTTACTATACATGCAGCCATTTCTGCTCAGAAGCACAAACTATTTTAGCCCCAAGTTTGTTTTTTAGTATTTGAAAGGGGAAAAAAAAGTAAAAGAGAACATAAACCAATTTTTAAATCGTATAATCCATTCTGAGAAAGGTAAAGAATCAAAGAGTCAATCAAGCTAAGTGCAGTGCTGGGAATAAGTTACAGGATGAAATATGAGACTGGAGACAACTATGAGCACTTAAATCAGAACCTTTGATGACATTTTTACTACAACCATGCAAGGAAACTCAGGACTACCAACATAGAACAAAGGTTGGGTGTGAAATCAGCACCAAGTGATTTTACAAGTTAAGTGCAAAACCTTACAATAACATATCAGTCTAAAGAAGTATTTCATTCAGCTTTGGGCTGTAATCACCAAAGTTAACACTTAGTCACTCCAAGCCTTTAACCTTTTTGAGATCTTTATAGAACAGACACTATATTTGATGCACAATGCTATAGTGCACAGTTACAAATATTTTAGTATTTCTATCATCAATGGTAATTTCCATATGCTCAGAACATTATCAGTATTTCCTCTTTTTGGTACCTTGGCTCCCTCAGAACAAATCAGATTCCACTGATTTGGAACGAGCTATTTTGACTCTTTTGATTAAAAATATTTGTATAACTGTGTTTTTATGAAATATTAGTCACCTATGTTGTATAGGCATTCAGTCTTTCTTCAGATTCTGCAAGAGAATTCTGATTACTGAAAATGTGATTTCACTGCTCGCTGGAATTCCCAGTTACTTTATTCGGAATGAGAGTCGCAAATTCTTTTTATAGAATTCCTCCTTCTGTCTCTCCCCTACACCCCTTTTCCCATCAAGTGATTCTTTGCTACAATGCAAATACAGTGGATATAGAAGAAAAAAATTGGCAGCTGTTATAGAACGACGGGGAAAATATAAAGGTTACACTAACAATCTTATCTAGAAGCCTATGTATGACTTATTGTTGGCAGTATTACAATTCTTACATAGTAATATAACCTATCTCATAGGATAGAAATATGGAGTCAAATCTTCAGCTGGTATATATCAATGTAGCCCTACTAGCCCCATATTAAATATTTGCTTCCATCGTATGGAATACCTCTTCAACATAATATCTCCCTCCCCTTCCTGCTCATCCAAGAACCATGCAATATCAAGTGGTGCAGGTGTATGTGAAAATAATAAATGGAAAAGTCAGAGAAAGAGAGTGAAATAATATAGAGATCTAATCAGTGCATTGAGAGTGGCCTAAACCGGAATATTTTGTCTCAACTGTCCCTGAACTTTTGCTGGATCTGATCAAACAGAACTAAAGCACCTCTGAGTTTCGCTGTGCAAAATAAAACACATCTGACAAGACCTGCAAATCCAATATATGGCCTAGAGCCAAATGAAGATTTCCATTCCCCTGAAATGTTGTTTAGCCCCTGTCAGCAGACAATAAAAACTAATATTGCACTTAAGAATCTGTTACTTTTTCCCTTCACTTTTCAAGAATCTTGAACTGGGGATCAAGAGTTTAGCTGAATGAATCATGGTGCATTACCTTTCATAAACATTTCCTACATCAACTCTCTAGCTTTGTGTGAATGATTAATTGTTAGTGTCTGTGCTGACCACATACCTTGGAGGATTAACTTGGCATCTGGTTCTCATTCAGGTTTACCTGAACTGCTATCCCACGAGAGCTGTTATGAATCTGAACTTTATCCCTTGGCAGTCCTTTACTCTTTAAATGTACAGTGCCTAACAAATGCCTGAAGGGTTGAAATCTGGTCTTTCATTTTAAATCCCTTTTTCCTCCTGTGAGATAGGTTTGACAAATTTTGCTTTCTCCGTCCTGCAGGTCTTTCATGTCATACCCAAATCACCCTTCACCACTGTCCTTACCTCCATTTTGCATCCTTATACAACTATGGCATTGCTTCATTATTCTTAGCAATTTCAGCAGAGAAACAGTAGTTTGCATTGGTCCAGAGAATGTGCTAATAAGTTACTGCTTCAGGTAGAGTCACTTTATCCAGGCAGCATGTGGCATCTTTGAAACTGTCCAAATTTATTAGTGCAATCTGTGGAAAATATTTCATAAAAAGGAGAAGACAACCCAAGGAATTCAAATGTCAGGATCAGAGAGAGTACCTGTAACACGTTATATTTTAGGGAAGGTAAAAGAAGAGTCAAAATACTTTCACGTAGTTTTATGCCAAAGTGATATCAAGAGATAGGGAAAGGAAGTGTGGTGACAGAAGCTACATTCCATTAGGGATTTTCTGATAAAAAAAATCTCAGACTAATGAGATAAAAGTAGACAAAATTGCCCCTTCTTACCAGACCACATCTTGGGTGACCTGCAGGGAGCACAACAATGTTCTCTTCTGCAACATTTTTTTAACCTAGCTAGCTTTTAGAAGATGATCTCTGGCAAATCATGATTAACAGGCGTATAAGGTATCATCTATATATTACAGATTTACTAATCTGGAAAGCACCCTGGCCTTACATCTTAAAGATACTGAACTATGTACATTACAGTGTGCTTTGGTAGATTAAGTTCCTTGGTTGAAAGAAGGCATCAAGCACCAGTCAGGAATTAACCAGTCTGCACATGCATGCAAAGCATGTTACCATTTAAAACCATATATATCAGTTTTTTGTAAAATCATTTTTAGTTCTTGACACAGTAGATGGTGGATCATTTTTTGTGTACTGAGAATAAACTCATAGTATTAATATCTATTAAGAAATTCACATCTAGGTATATTTTTATCCACATTTCTCCAAATACTATGAATGTCCTTGCACATTATAAAATTGGATGTTGCCAAAATTGTTACTGTTTACTGAGCCTCATAAAATAATATCAGTGGGACTTTTCTAATGAAGTGTGGCAATTGTGAGAACTGGAGGATTTTACTCATGACTTGTTTTGACTAACGATTTAATTATTTTATTATTAATATTTGTTTACACATACATTTATTAATATAACATTAGTGATATTTTTCTGCTTCTCCTTCAATTCTCTGCTTAATTTTTTGGATAACATAATTCCTTTCAGGGTTCTTTACTTGTAAGAAACAAAAGGTGACCACATACAGCCTGCATTTATGTTTCTTTGTATAAACTGGTGTAAGTAGCATTTAGATAACAAGGTCCTTGAAGAGGTTGTATAGATCTAAACTGTTGGTAATTTAATGTGAACATGATTATGCAATTTACAGCATGTCAAATCTGTTTTAAAATTATTTTATTGTGTGTTAATGCAAGCAAGACTTTATGTTATTAGAGTGAAAATATATCAGTTATAATTTATGAAAATCATTCATGGGATGAAAACATTCACACTTATCTATTCTCATTAAATCAGTAATTTTATAGCCTAAAAGTAAAATATTAAATAAACAAAATGAAACACACACTTTGTAACAGTCAGGAAACTCTATAACCTGGGACTTGGTCATAATGACTTAGATCTAGGGTTGGGAAGCCAGTCAGTTGACAGGTTAAATAATGTCAACTGACTGGTCTACTGACCACAGTAAAAAATTGTCAAATATTTTGCGAAACCAAGAATGCGCTGTGTCGATGGTGACTACCCCTTTTTTGCATCATAATATATTATCTGTTAGAAGGGCAGAAGGATTGCATGTCTTGACCCTCAGTCCTACAAGAGTCAGGACACACACACACACACACCATTTAGGAGCAGACACCCTTTGTGCTTTGCCTCTCTTCTAAGTTCTTCCAGCTTCCTTCCCCTCTCCCCTTTCTTAAGCTGCAGGAAGTGCTCTGTGATGAAGGACCAAAACCAGCAACATAAAAAAGTCTCCTATTGGCCATCTGCTGTGACTGCAGGCACCTCCAAATACAATTTTTTCTCTCTTTGGCAATCCCTTGCAGTCAAGGATGATTATCTTCCATGACTGTCTTATCTTTGGATCTGAAGATGGCTGATGTGACCAATCTAGGATTGACAGACTCTGTTGCAAATTAGACATGTTCCATGCAGGGTGGGTGGCTCTAGATTCTTGATTTGGTCTGCAACCCACTGTTTCTGCTGCTCCCACTTTTCCATCTCCTGTTGTCATTGTAAGGTACTGAGATCTTTGCAGCAGTTTCTTCCTCTGTTTGGGATGGTCCTGAGTGATACTCTCCTACAAATTGATGTATATATTGCATTTTTTAAAGTTGGTCTTAAGGATGTCCTTGAAGTGTTTTCTCTGCCCTCCTCTTGAGCATACATCTTAATTTGCTTTGGGAGACTGGAGTTGGACATCCAAATGACATGTCTGGCCCAGCAAAGTTGATGTTAGATGATCATTGCCTTGATACACATGGTGTTTGCTTGCAAGAGGACACTAACATTAGTGCATCTGTCTTCCCACTGGATTTGAGGGGTCTTCCACAGGTGGCATTGATAGTGTTTCTCCAGTGACTTGAGGTGACTCCTGTACATGGTCCATATCTCAGATCCATACAATAAGGTAGAGGTCATGACCGCTTGATAAACCATGAGCTTGGTTTTGGATCTGATTTTGTGATCTTGAACACCCATTTCCTCAGGCATCCAAAGGCTGCTCTTGCACATTTGAGGTGATTTTGGATTTCTTCATTGATGTCAGCCTTCTGTGAGAAATGATTTCAGAGTTCATTTCTCTCACCATGTCTCTCACCATGTCTCTTACCAGTCTCTCACCATAAATCTGAATTACTGGAGCTTGGCACTGCTCATTAAGAGCTTGTTGATGGGGGACCTTAGCCTTCTGAATGTTAAGAATTAGTTCCATTTTCTCATACGCCTTGGTAAAGATACTGACGATTGCCTGGAGGTCTGTTTCTGAGTGAGCATAGACTACAGCATCATCAGCATAGTGGGGCTTGCTGATTGAGGTTGGGGTGGTCTTGGTTTTGGCTTGGAGTCAGCCAGGAATAAACAGTTTAACATCCATTCGTTAGGTTATCTCCGCTCCAACTGGAAGCTTGTTGGTGGTCAGATGTAGCACCACAGTAAGGAATATCAAGAAGAGTGTTGGAGCAATGACTTGGCCTTGCTTAACTCCTGTTTTAACCTCAAAGGGATCTGTGATATATCTGTCACTGAGAATCACTGCTCAAATGGAGCAAATAGCAGCATGTTTAGAGAGTTGGCTTGCTGCCTACTTAGCATAAATGCATTTTAAAAACTAACTTTTGTATTTTATAGTTGCTGTGTGTGCTTTACTTCTGTTTAATTTATTTTGTTATTGTTACATTATAATTGTTCAGGCTAACTATAGAATTTCAGGATAAAAGCCAACAAAAGGAAGAACTATCCACTCTTGAATAGTATTCACATTTACACTTACCTAATATTGACAGTTATAAAATGCATTGCAATTTTTTCACATTTTATTTCATTGTTTCACAATAACAGTTAATTAACCTGTTTTTCTATAATCAGCATAAGTAGATAACCTACCAGAAATTAAAATCACTTTCTTCCCTGTTTTAATAAATTAATGTTTAAAATATATTGCCATTATTTGACAATATTGGACTGATCAATTGACCAATTATTTTTTGATTGGTATACCCAACTCCACTTAGAACTCCTGGTTTACCATCTTTGGTCTCATCACTTTAGCCCTTGCCAGGTACTTCAGAGGAATACGTAAAACTCTCCTAATGAATAATTATAGAATAAACAGCTCATGGGGGGAATTTTCTTTCTAGTTCCAGGCAGTTAGGACATATCATCAGAAAAACTGTAGCATAATGAAAAATTAAAAAGTTTAATTTTCATACAAAATAATTCAGTAATTGTATTTCAATAAAATTGAATAAGACTGTACTTTTAAAAAAAGCATTAGTATACAGAACTATAATGGCTGAAAGACCTGAGAAGCATGAAAACAGATCAAAGTCCCTAAGAAGAATGTCTAACACTTTCATTGACAAGTATGCCAATAGCTAGTAGAAGAGGTCTATGTTTTTCATCACAAACATCTTGGTGTTTCTAAAATCTTAAAAGATATCACCACTGATGCTCAGTAATTAATCCCCTAAGTGCAGTAATAGTCAAGGTTTGTGAGTTTAACAAGACAGCCATTTATAGTTTAATATAACTTTAATAAGAAGCAGAAGAGAACCAGGGAACAGAGATCTAGTTAAAGAGATTATGACACTGAAACATCTGGGAGGTTATTATAAAAAGGTTAAGAGAGCTGCCATTGACTCCAGTAGTGCCATATCAGACCCTTAGAGGAGAAAGAGGCTTATTGTGATCTTGTGCAGCAGTAAGCCTGTGTCATTTTTTGTGCATTGGAGAGCAACTAAGCCCAGCACCTGCTTGCGCACAGATACAAACCAGGTATGCAGGCTGCAGAAGATGGATGGTTTTCTTTTTTAATCAGTTTGGGCTTTGATAACAGAATGTGATGTCTGCCCCATTTCTTTTTCTCCTCTTGGAAAGACAAAGGGCTAAGAATAAGGGTTGTGATGGTTATAGCTGTGTTGGTCTAAGGACATAAGCAGATAAGGTTCTTTCAGTAAATATGGTATCTTTTATTAGACTAACCAAATACTTGGAAAAATTGTTCTTTACAACCTTTTGGGCACAAACAAAGAATAAGGGCTTGCATTCTTACTAGTCACTCAACGATTCAGTTGCTTATTACCATATTCCTCTATCATGCCAATAACTATTTCTCAGCAAAGGGGTTAATTGCCTAGTACAAATAAATTCTTCCCCATTTCAGTCACTATGTACTATTTCCGCAATCCTTTGCCAAACAACTGTTGCCCATTCTTTTCAAATCAAGATTTATCAAAAGCCCTACTCCACAACTTAGTTGCCAATAATCAGACCTGACCTAAACCTGTTTCAGATCTGCAGTGAAAATAGACAATGTCCCTCCTATTAGGGAAAATATATGAGGTTGCACATTCTTTGCCCAAGTAAATTCCTGCTCTATTTTATCTGTCAAAACTAAATAATACTCTGTTGAGATTTCAGAGCTGAAAAAGTAAAAATGTTCTTGCACTATCATGAATTTGTTTTTTTATCCTGTTCTGCATGTATCAATCAGGAATTCATCTGGCTGTAGAACTTGTGGTCAGTTTTCCTGCATTCATAGTACTAAATTTTATGCAAAAAAGTGTCTATTAATCAATGGAATGGCATGTTCCTTACCTGACTTAGGAAAGAGATCTTCCAATTATACCAACATATGTACCTACAAATATCTATGTACCGCCTAAGGTTTGAACACGTATACTTTTATTGACTTCCACCAAATGTACGAGTGAGATCAGAATCAGTTCCTTTATCTCCACATCCAGACTTTCAGGGGCCTTTTGTGTGCTGGCCACATAACTTTACAGGCCTAGGCTTGCAGAAGAATAGCACATTTCAACACCACCATCAGCTGGGCAGCTCTGTAGGCTCCAGATACTTCTTGCACTTTGTGGAGTTCAAGTTTTTTAAATGAAGCTCAAACATTTTATTAGATGATGAAGCATAGGGATACACCAGCCACATTACAATTTATTAGCTTGGTGCAACTTGTCTGAGGACTAATGATTTATTGAAACCCCAGATATTTACTACTGTGCTTTGGGAATAAAATGAAGGTAAGGCTTAACTGTATCACCAACTACTTTAATTACCTGCAATATAGTTTCTCTTAAAACACTTTTTTTTGAGATAGCTCACAGAAATGGAGAGAAGGTGGCATTTTATTATAATGGGAAAAAAAGTAGAACCACTTTGGGATCTCTTTTGTCATACTGGTGAAAAGTAACAAGGTATGTTTTCTTTATTTCAAGCCTTTCGCTCTTCTGAGCTTTTTATCTCTCTTCCTCGAGGAATCTTGATATCCTTCTATCCTGCTTCTCCCTTCTGCCATCCTATGCTTTCACATCCAACATTACTAAGCTGTCCATGCACTATGATAAGAAACACCATGCACTTCTCAGGGGGCATCCCTGGGAAAGGGATGCAGGGCACCCTTCCATCTTGCTGCTGCTGCTGCCAGCATTCCTGGCCAGGAGTTCATAGAAATAAGCAGATAGAAGAGAAGGCTTTTCAAAACCAGTTGGCATGGACCTAATTCTGATTCTATTGAAATCAGTGATAAAACCCTCAGTTTAAATTGCTTCCCTTTACATCAAAGGAGAATTTTATTCTTAACTGCAATTGCAGCACCGTTTGTTCAGTCTGGGTGTCCTGGAAAGTGTGTGGTATTTCTTCTTTCCTCGCCAACCAGGGAATGAAAGAATTCTTTATCCTTCCAAAAACATAGTGTAAATGGCTATGAATATTTGGTGTAAAATCTGGACCCTAATGAAGTAACTGATGAAATGTCATTAATTACATTTTTGTGATCATGCCTCCACAGAAACTCAAGAATTGTTTTGTTTTGTTTTTCAGGCAGCATTAATTTATCAAAACCAAAGCATTTCTTGTGAACCTGTCAGTTCAAGAAAAAGTCCCTTGGGAAGGTTTCTCAGATCCAGGATGGAATTTCTGATCATAGACAGAAAGTCTGCTTCTCCATAGGGTTAGATGACTTATGTGGGAACCCATCTTCATGCCTTTGGGACTTTCACATCCCAGGACACATCTACATGTGCATGTTAATGTGCACAGAAAAGCCGCAGAACTTATCACTCCAGAATTTTTTTGTTCCCAGGTGCGCGTCTGCACATGCATAGAGGAGTGCAGCACATTGAGTCAGGTCGGAGCAGCCCCGGCTGCACAGAAACACCCGGGGCTGTTTCTGCCCAGCTCAATATACTGTGGAGGGCCTGGCTGGGGCATGAGGGTGCTTCACTGTGGGACTAGCTGGCAAGCAGCCAGCTGGGCCTGCGGCTACATGTGTGCTGTGTTGCACAAAGAAACTCCACTGCAGGCTAGTACCTGTATTTACAAGTACTAACCTGTGGCAGAGTTTATTAGTTTCTTGAGACCTAACAAGGCTGCACATATAGACTCAGAGATGTTTACTGTGGAGCTAATTAGGCAGTTCCGCAGTAAACATCTCATGTAGATACGCCTGTAGAAGAGGGTCCTAAACACGTGGCTGCAAGGTCTCACTCGCTCTCTTCTGACCAAATGGATATTTCATCATTTTGGCAAAGCTAAACAGCTCCAAGAAGAGAGACCCACCCGGAAGAGCTGGGTTCATAACAGGAATTTGAATATAGTGCTCTCCCATTTTGGGTTAGTGCCCTAACCACTAAGCTACTAACTATTCTCAGGGATGGGTGGGTTTCATCCCCCTCCTATCTTAAAATATCTCAATTTGATCCTGTCGCCGCCGAGAGCTGCGGCGCGGGGTTTGGGGCTTTAGGAGCCCTAGTCGGCGGGCGGGTACTTGTGACGCTTGGAGTGGAATCAGGTACTCAAGCGTTTGGATTGAACAAAAGATTGTTTACTTACACTGCTTGTACAGTGCAGGTCAGAAACTTGCTTCGATTACAGTTGTAAAACTTGGGTCGGGCAGAAATTACAAAGTTGGTTTGGTCGGTCTGCAAATGTGTCGGCGTGTTCGGGGTATTCGGGCTGGCAGTCATCTTACGTCTCGGGTGGGGGTGTGCTAGGCCCCCTTGGGTCGGTGACGGGGAGTCCTTAGTGGTTGATCAGGCCGCTAAGTTCACTCTGAAACACGCGTGGAGTTTGCTAGGCTCCACAGTGTACTCAGAGTTCTCCACGAGGTGTGTGTGGAGCTCTCCAACTTGGGTCCACAGTGTACTCGGAGTTCTCCAACTGGGGCGAAAATTGCTCAAGCTTTTTATACGGCTAGCAAGCCAATCGCTAGCTGCCACGTGTGCATAATTTCACACAAGCCAATAATGGGGCTCGAATTAGAATACAAATGGCGGGAACTCTTTGCACCGAGCATTTCTTAGATGCAAAAGAAATGCCCCGTGCAAAGAAGCTGCAAATTGGCGGGAACTACAGAATGATTGACAGACTGCCTTCTGTATCAAACTATGGAATCCTCCACTGTACT
>NW_005843246.1:40430-41048 GCF_000455745.1 Alligator sinensis | reverse complement strand
CAGGAGTCCAGGGGGTCAGGCTTGGAAGCGTGGCCACCGGTTCGACCGGCGGCCATTACTCGTTTTTTTGCTTTTGGTTGTACTTAAAGCCCAATTTCTCGGCAAGTGCTTTCTGTCCTTCGTCCCTTAGGGCGCGCAGTTGCTGTTTAGTGAGGTCGGACTCGTTCAACAGGAACCAGAACATAGCTTTTTCTCTCGCTGTCCTCTCTAGTGGTGTCTTTGGTTCCGGTCGAAACAGCCCATCGCGACGTTCAATGGGGCACGCTGAATTTGGGTCCGGTTCTGTGGCCCAATGCATGCTCTTTGAGGACCTGGCTGTGTTCATTAGGGCCTGAAGACGTCCGAGCTGACTTAGGATGTTTCCAGCTTGTTGGCCTACCTGTGGGATGAGGAGGAGGCGGAGGGTAATGGCATGAGACCCTCCGTAAACCTCTACACAGGCCTCCATGGCCTCCGGAGTGGTGGGGACTGTTCCGGGGTTTGTTAAGTATCGGTGTGGCCACGGTCTGTTGGCCTGTTGCGCTGTTAATCCCAGTGGTCGGCGTCCGGCTTGCCAAGTGCAGTACGACGTTCCAATAATGGCCAATAGCAACTGCTCGGCTGATGTTGGTTCTGGCC
>NW_005843246.1:31898-38865 GCF_000455745.1 Alligator sinensis | reverse complement strand
AGTTGGCGGGCGGGTACTTGTGATGCTTGGAGTGGAATCAGGTTACTCAAGCGTTTGGATTGAACAAAAGATTGTTTACTTACACTGCTCGTACAGTGCAGGTCAGAAACTTGCTTCGATTACAGTTGTAAAACTTGGGTCGGGCAGAAATTACAAAGTTGGTTTGGTCGGTCTGCAAATGCGTCGGGGTGTTCGGGGTATTCGGGCTGGCAGTCGTCTTACGTCTCGGGTGGGGGTGTGCTAGGCCCCCTTGGGTCGGTGACGGGGAGTCCTTAGTGGTTGATCAGGCCGCTAAGTTCGCTCTGAAACACGCGTGGAGTTTGCTAGGCTCCACAGTGTACTCAGAGTTCTCCACGAGGTGTGTGTGGAGCTCTCCAACTTGGGCGGAAACTGCTCAAGCTTTTTATATGGCTAGCAAGCCAATCGCTAGCCGTCACGTGTGCATAATTTCACGCAAGCCAATAATGGGGCTTGAATTAGAATACAAATGGCGGGAACTCTTTGCACCGAGCATTTCTTAGATGCAAAAGAAATGCACCGTGCAAAGAAGCTGCAAATTGGCGGGAACTTTTTCTAGGTCATTAATATATAGTCACTGGGCTCTGGAGTTTTCCCCTCGTGACCTAATTACATGACCTACTTACAGAATGATTGACAGATTGCCTTCTGTAATCCTCCACTGTACTATAGGCATATGAACAATGGGTTCTGACAGATCCCATTGTAGAAAAGGTAGAAAAAATGCTGCAAGAATATTTACCAGTTGGGAAAACAGTTTCCTACCTAGCTCTTATTGTAACGACTCTAAAATGTAATGTTCTGTTCTTCTATAATATTGGTGTATTTTTTTGCAGCAGAGAGAATAGCTTTCTTTTTCAGTTTTTATATATCTTCTAACTTCCTACAAATATATTTCAGAAACACCTTGCTTCCCTTATAAGTGGTACTTTTCAAATATATTTCTCTGCAGAACTCCTTGACCAAAGGCTGGCACCTAGCATTTACATGGCAGCCAACAGACTTTTTTGACAGTTGATTAGCACTGAGAAAGCTGGGCAACTACTTGACAGACAAGCTGCCCACAGTCCAAGAACTGCCCTGACTCATTAATTCCTACATTTTAATCATGACTTAATGACCTTGGTGTATATTAGGCCCTTAGGCCAGTAAAGGTCAAGGAACCTATGGAAATGCAGGAGCAGCCACTCTATTTTCTATAGAAGACTAGCTTAGATGTGAAACAAGCTGGAGTCTTCAATAAAGGGATCCTTGTAAACAATGATTAGAATAGAGCTTTTTAATTAGCACTTTTTTAATAAGTGAAAGGAGCCAATTTTAACACTTCTGCTTTCAGCAGCTAATCTTTTTTTAATTTTTAATAAGGAAAGGAAACAACATCCAATTTACCACCTCTGCAGCCAGTTTAAATAGATTTAAGCAGACAACCCTGTGCATTAACTTATGGCCAGTTGAGTATGGCAACCACAGTTCTAAAGTTGTTCTACTATGTAGAACAGAAAATACATAAGGCAATTAGAGCCATAGCACCTTGCGGTGTCAAACAGCCATTGTTTTATTTCTCAGAGGTTAAAACTGAATGCTAAGGGGGAAAAACCTAAACATGTTTTGTTTTGTTTTTTAATACACACAAGCTGATAGAATTTTGCCTTAAATATTCAAAGCAAAGCAAGAGGACAGTTAAGTTCACTTATCCAAAACTATCTAGCTTCTTGTTGTACTTACAAACCGAATTTTTAAACCTAGTGCTTTAAGAAATGA
This sequence comes from Alligator sinensis, assembly GCF_000455745.1. Lineage (NCBI taxonomy): Eukaryota > Metazoa > Chordata > Crocodylia > Alligatoridae > Alligator > Alligator sinensis. The sequence goes on along the minus strand of NW_005843246.1, from coordinate 37,086 downwards.
CACAACACTAATTTGATTAATAGCAAAAAAGCTTTAATAACTACCAACAAGCTATAAAGCTAAATGACAGAAAAAGACTCTTTCTCAATATTCAATAAATGAGCTATATTACCACATAGTGGTCAGATTAGCTGCAGGAGATTCTTTACCCATGCAGGCCAGAAGCAGGTTCAGTCTCTTCCATCTTTCTCAAAGTGTGGATCCCTCACCTTAGTCTAGCTGCGGGCAGGTTGCAGTGTCCCTTTTTCCTCTGAAGAAGATGCCCACTTTTTTTCTGGCAACTCTTTCGTTCTTATACTTATTCAATTGTATATCTTCAAAGCATTCCTTCTTGATATTTGGTTAATCAAAGTCAGAACAAAACAGGCTAGGACAGATTTAACATATTACAGTTGTATCCTGTTGCTTGTTTTGCTTTTGCAAACTTTTCATCAGTTTGGGATCAAATGGGATGGGTATTGGTTGAATGAGGTACCTTTAGGAAGTTAATCACAGAATACTGTTTTTCGGTAGTTATTTTAACTATGGAGCCTAATAAATCACTGGATCAAATGGCTTGTGGAGATATTTAGACAAACAGACATTGAATACCTGTTTTGAGAGATATGCCTTGATTAAGGGAAGATGGTACAAGGTTCTTTGGATACCTTTTATTAGACCAAAGCAGGTCTGTTAAATGTAAATGGAGATAATAAGATTCAGTGGCTATTTGATCCAATAGATATGAGTTTAAGGGGAATACACTAGTTTAGCATAATAAACATTCAGAGATTGCCTGCCTATTTTGAGAAATATGCCTTAATTAATGAATGCAAATGTGAGGCAGTGAGGATCAGAGGTCACTGGGGACAATAGGTGTGAAGTATGTAGGTCAGATGCAGACTGATTTAGTATAATAGTATAATTTAGTATAATAGTATATTTAGTATAATAAATATTGGGTACATTTACAATTAACACAGGAGATGAGATCAATTTGGGATTGCTTTCTTTCACATAGTCCCAGCCACAACCTTGCATTTTTGTACAAAATGTATTGTTTTAGCAATTTAACAATTTAAATTTCATGTGTAGGTCTGGGCAAGCTTTTACAGGCAGCACTTCTCATATCCTTATTTTCTAAAAGTTGAAATGGTTAAAATAATTAAAATTTTGATTTTTTTCTAAAGTTTTGAATTAAAAAAAAGACTATTTCTTCACTTCATCCTCCTTCTATTCCCCACTCCATATTTCTCCACCAAATAATAGCCAGTTAGGCCTATCTGCACAGCAGTTACTTAAGAAGTCTGTGTCAACTGCACTGTCACATCAGACATATATTTGGAATATAACATTTCATATAATTATATTTTTGTTGAAGGTCAGCTGGGGGTTTTCTACAGCTTATTCAGCTCTGCAAATACAACCCCAAATAAGGAAAACAGTTTATTTAGAAAAACACTCATCTGTATAAAGTAAGCTCAAAAGCTTTTTAAACTTATATTTGTTAACTTGTTACATATATTTGTTACGAAAACAAATAAGAACAGAAAAATCCCTTGCAAAAACCTTGTAAATTTTGTGTACATTTATAAGTATAGTTTTCTTACTGGAGATTTAGGAATACTATTTCTTTTGAAAGAAAAAATCTGCACTTTTAAAGTGGCCTTAAATAGCTTTGAGAGGATAAATTGCATTGGAGTTCAGCAAAACTCATTCATTGATCTGACAGGTGGTCCATCTCCTTTAAGTCAATAAAAAGTCTTTGAACTTATTTGAAACTGTAGATAAGCCCTGCTCCCAATTGATTCCAAGATACTAGTGAAATACCTAACTTTTTAACCCTTTTCCCACTGTTTTCCCAGTTTTCTAAACCTTAGAGCATATCTAGTAAGCTTTGTAACACAGTCATTTCATTCTGCTGGATAAATCTGAAATAGTAATGATCATGGGGTTCAAGCTGTAAGTTAGTATATTATATAGAATGTAAATAATAATGACTTATGGGAAAAAGATTTTTGGTCAGTTAACAGTTGAGGAACTAAAAGCCTTTAATTCATCCAAGAATTAAAAACCAGGAAATACATGACCAAAAAGTCATTATTCTTGTTATAAATTGGAGCCTAGAGTGTTACTTCTCATGTTCTGTTATTCATATGTACATAATATAATCTGTAAATTAGTAGTTAGTGATTAGCCAGTGGAAAGGAGAGCATCATTGTGAAAATCATTCTATTTAATGCAATTCTAATGAGACTCTATTGTAATTAGTATCTGAATTACTGAGATGTGCTGGTATTCTCTGCTACTCAAGGGTCTGTCTAATCCAGGGGCGGGCAATTCTTTCAGGTGGAGGGCCACTTAATGAGTTTTGGCAAGCTGTCAAGGGCTGCAAGGGTAGCTCCTGATTTGTGTGTATTTGTGTGGTGTATATAGAGGTGATTGCATAATAGCTCAAAAAGAGGTCTTACTCTTGTATATTTTGGGGGAGTGTGGAGGGGTGGGGGATATGGAGGGGTGGGTATAGGGTTTGTGGGGAGCTATGTGTGTGTGTGTATATGTGTGTATGTGGGGTGTGGGGGAAGGTGTGCAGGTGTGTGTGAATATGGGTGGGTAGATATAGGGGATTTGTGGAGGGGGAGTGTTTGTGGGGATGTGTGTGTGTGGTGGGTATGGGGTTTGTGACTGTGTTAGGGAGGGTGTGATTGTGGGTATGGTGGGGTGTGCATGGGACCCCCCGCTCATGCCTCCCTGATCTGGTCAGCACCTGCTCCTGCCCCGCAACACCCTGGAGCCCTTGCGCCCTGTGGTGTCTCCCTGCCATCGCCAGCAGCACACAGCCCCAGTGTGCTCCATGCTCACTCCAGACTCACCCCTGCCACAGCAGATCAGCTGAAACTCAGGTACAGTCCCGACCCAGCCCTGCTACCCTGCACCTGCTCTGCACTGCCTGCCTGTGGTGTGTCTTGCCATTCCCTGGGCATGCAGAGGGGCTGGGGTGACTCCACAACTGGACTGCCTTTCTAGGTAGCCCAGGTAGCAGATGGCTCCTTCTGACTGCCGCTGCCACTGGCCCCAGCCCCGTGGTACCAGCAGGGACCTGTGCTGCACAGCCCCAACCCTGCTCTATGCTTTCCCACCCAGGCTCAGCAATGGCATCCCGGGACAAAAGCTGTTGCTCAGTGCAGGAGGAAAGTGGCCTCTCCCCCTCCCGCTACCAGCAGTTCCCTGCTGCAGCCACCTGCAGTCCACATGGGGCTGCCCTGTGTCTCTGCTGCTGTCACTGCCTCCTCTGGGCCGTGGGGTAGCAGGGGCAGTGCAGAGCAGATGCAGGGCAGCCCAGCATGGGCTCTGGGCATCTGCAGCAGGGAACTGCTGGCAGTGGGAGGGAGAGAGGCTGCTTTCCCTCCATGCTGTGCAACAGCTTTTGTCTTCTGCTGCTGCTGTTGAGCCTGGGTGGGTGAGCCTGGAGCAGGCACTGGGCGCACAGGGTCAAGGCTGTGTAGCACAGGTACTGTAGGGATGGGGTGGCGGTGACAGCCAGAAGCTGCCTGCCACCTGGATTGCCTAGAAAGGCAGTCCAGCTATGGGGCTGCTCCAGCCCCACTGCATGCCCAGGGTGCAGCAGGATGCACCATGGCTGGACTATGCCTGGGCCAGGGGACCAAGGGACCTGCCATGGGCCAGTGTGGCTCGGACCTGTATTTTGCCCACCCCTAATCCAACTCCCATTGAAGTCTGAGTTGTCAGGTGTACACATAAGTACAGTTCGACCTAGGAAAGTCTGAGAGCCCTGAAGAACCATTGGCATGGGGTTCCCATTCTTGAAGTCTCAGAAAGTCTCAGTTAAGCACAGAACTTAAGCACACATCTAAAATTAAATATGCTTAGGCATCATCAAAGTACTTAAATGCTGCCCTCAATAGACAAGAATTTTAAATGTGAGCTTACTGGTAAATGCTTTTCTCATTCAGGATTTAAGGCAAAAAATGCCTCTTCCTCAGTCCTAGGATATCCTAAAACCATTTGAAAATAATAAGAATAAAAGAGAAAAATCATGACCCAAAAGGGGAGGATAGGGCTGGTATGCTTCATAACAAATTGTAAAACATTCCTGCAAGAAGCTATATAATTTTGTTTGTTTTCATGAACAAAAATCCTTTAACAGTTAAAGAATGGGGAAATTCTGAGTGGCAGTTAAACCTAGATTAAAAAAATCCCAAATATTTGTAAACATCAAATACCACATTTACAATACCCAAATTTAATTTTCTTCTTTGGCAATCCCTTGCAGTCAAGGATGACTGTCTACCATGACCATCTTGTCATTGTGTCTGAAGATGGCTGATGAAGCCTATCTGGGATCAAGACTCTACTGCAGCTCAGACACATTTCCATGTGGGTTGGGTGCCACTGGATTCTTGATTTGGTTCATGACGCACTATTTCTACTGCTCCCACTTTTCCATCTCCTGTTGTTGTGAGGTTTCAAGGTACTGAGGTCCTGTCAGCAGACTCTTACTCCATTTGGGGTAGTCCTGGGCAGTAAATTACCACAAATTGACATTGATATTGCGTTTTTTAAAGTTGGCCTTGAGGATGTCCCTGAAGCCTTCTCTGCCCTCCTCTTAAGTGTACTTGGCTGAGCTGGGAGAATACAATTTGCTTCAAGAGTCTGGAGTAAGCCTTCTGGATGACATGGCCAGCACAATGAAGTTGATACTGAATGATCATTCTAATATAATAAAAGCGTTTGTCTGTCTGTAATGTTCTGGGCCAACTGCGCATGCGCTGCTGAGAGGGCATGTGCTGACTGGATGCGAGGCCCAGAGCATTACAGACAAAGGGGGCAAGGGGGCAAGGGAGCTGCCGTGCCACCCCCCTCCCCAAAAACAGCCGGCAGGGAGGGGGAGGTAACAGGGAAGAGGGGAGGAAGGCAGGGATGAAGGGGAGCAGGAAGGGGGGGTTTCTGGAGGCACTGCTGCACTCCCCACCCTGCTGCTGCCACTGCCACTGCCACTGCCACTGCCCGGCCCTGAGAACAGCTGGCAGAGATGGGGAGGTGGCGGGGAGGGAAGGAGAAGGGAAGGGGAGGCGGGGTAGGGATTGTCTGTTAGCAGGTGTCGGTGGCTGCTGCCATGTGCAAGCTCTTCTCCCACCCTGTTCCTGAGAGCTGGAGGCAGTGCGGCATGGAGCGGCAGGGGGTGGGG
>NW_005843246.1:24416-31827 GCF_000455745.1 Alligator sinensis | reverse complement strand
AGGAGGTGAAGTGGTGGCAGCATGGGGCACTGGGTGGCGGTGCTCCAGCCCTGCCTGCCCCCCATCCCATCATTCATGATGGGCAATTTGCTAGTTGACTCAGTACTCGTGGTGTTTGCTTGCAGGAAGATGCTAACATTGGTGTGTCTGTCTTTCCACTGGATTTGGAGGATTTTCCACATGCAGCATTGGTGGTACTTCTCCAACAACTTTAGATGTCTCCTGTATGTTGTCCATGTCTCACCTCCATACAGCAAAGTGGGGATCATGACTGACTGACAAACCATAAGCTTGATTTCAGATCTGATGTCATGGATTTCGAACACCTGTTTCTTCAGATGTCCAAAGGCTGCACTTGCACATTTGAAGCCATGTTGGATTTCTTTTTCTATGTCAGCCTTCTATGAGAGATGGCTTCTGAAATATGGGAAATATTCAATGTTCTCCAGTGTCTCACTGTGGATCTGGATTATTGGAGCTGCGGACTGTTCATTAGGAGCTTATTGGTGGAGGACCTCAGTCTTCTGAATGTTAAGCATCAGTCCCATTTTCTTGTATACCTCAGTATAGACATTGATGATTACCTGAAGGTCAGCTTCCAAGTGAGCACACAGTACAACATCATCAGGATACTGGAGTTCAATAATTGTGGTCAGTGTAGTCTTGGTTTTGGCTTAGAATCAGCTGAGGTTAAACAGCTTACCATCCATTCGATAGTTTAGCTCCACTCCGGCTGGAAGCTTTTTGGTGGTCAGATGTAGCATTGTAGTAAGGAATACTGAGAAGTGTGTTGGAGCAATGACACAACTTTGCCTAACTCCCATTTTAACCTCAAAGGGATCTGTGATAGATCCATTACTGAGAAACACCACTCAGATACCATCATAGAGCAGGCAGAGAATGGTGACAAATTTTGACGGGCATCCATATTTCAGAAGGATCCTCCACAACACTTCTCAGCTGACAGAGTCAAAAGCCTTCATGAGCTCAAAGAAGGCCATGTAGAGAAGTTTATACTATTCCTGGCATTTCTCCTGCAGCTGGTGAGCTGTGAAAATCATGTCAGTTGTGCCTCTTGGTACCCTAAACCCACACTGAGATTCCAGGAGGAGCTCTTCAGCAAGTGGAAGTAGATGGTTTAGGAGGGTTCTCTCAATGATCTTTCCTGTGGTGGACAGCAAAGTGATCCCTCTGTAGTCTCCACAGTTGGATTTACCTCTTTTCTTGAAGATTGTCAGGGCATCCCTGAAATCATCTGGGATTTCCTTATCATTCCAGATTCTTAAGATGAGGGCATGAAGCTGTGATGTGAGCTCCTCTCTCCCCTGCTTGAAGATTTCCACAGGGATTCTATCCACTCCAGATGCCTTGTCTTCTTTGTCTGCGTAATAGCTTTCCTCACCTTGTCAAGGGTTGGAGAGATTCTGAGATCATCTCTGACTGGGTGTTGTGGGATGGAGTTGAGAACACTCTAATCAACAGCAGAGTCTTGACTGAGAAGGTCTTCAAAATGCTTCTTTCAATGGGCATTGATGGCTCCTCCATCCGTGATCAGGTCTCCTGCATCCCTAGGTCTCAAGGGGGTTGGCTCCTGAGTGCTCAGATTATAGATGGCTTTGGTGGCACTGAAAAAACCATGCATGTTGTGGATGTTAGTGAGATGTTGAATCTCCTTAGTCTTGTCTTCCCACCAAATGTTCTTCATATTGCAAATCCTCCTTTGGACCTCTGCCTTGGTTTTTTGGAGATTCAATTTCTTTTGCTTGAACTTGGTGTCAGTTTGCAAAGCACAAAAGGCCAGCATTGAACCAGACAAATAAACTATTGAATACTGCCTTGGGTTCTCTTCAGAACCCAGTACTGTACCATTTGTCCTTAATTAGTAAGAAGGGAGTATTGTTAAGATATATTCCATCTCCTGTGCAAATCAATGAGTAAGCAAACTAACTTTTAAAATCTGAACAGTTTCTGAACAGCAAAAAAAGATTATAACTACAGCTCCTCATGTCCAGTGTCCTCAGGCAAACTTGCTGGTAAGTTCTTACTGTAGCAAGTGAAATTACCATTTTGTTGATGTCATTGGTAAAACTTCTGTGGACTGCAGAGGGATGAGAATTCATCCTTGTATCTGTTGTCTATGATGGCAATGAAGACTACTGTGAATAGATAACTAGTCATATGTATGATAAATAATGAGAGGAGAAAATAATAATCAGTACGGATAGGAGTAGGAGTTTGTTCCTACCTTAAGGAAAATTTCTTCTCCTTCCACAGATTGGCAGCCATTCTCATAACGACAGCTGGCTGCATTTCTCTTGTGCTCTATATATAATAAAACCTTTAGGATCTCTTTGATTAAAAGGTTTTGTATGCATATATGAACATATGTTCATTAAATTATAACATTTCCCTATGATTGAGCCTTTTGGGGTTGTTTTGTGATTAGGAGTGGGGATGGTAATTAGTTATAACCACCTGACAGGTGTGCTCTAAAGCTTAGAAACCTCTTAGACTAAGGGAAGCTGAACATGCACAGACACCTAAAGAGATTTTCTGTATTCTTTCTTCCTGACAGTTCTTTTGGTTTTGTTATGTCTTCTAAGACACATGGGTTTTGTTGACAGATCTAGGAAAAGGGAGAAGATCAGTTTATTTGTGGTGCTTCCTTCCCTTGTAAGTTTGTCTTCTTTATTTAAAATCAACCACAATGTTACTCTTGTTACAGTTTAATTCCAACAAAAATAACAAACCCCACCAGGCATGTTCTGACAGACTTGCCAGAACATGGAGGGCAGATAGCATAGAACTGGCAAGGGAAACTGGCTATGTCCAAAGTAAAAGCTTGTGCTTGGACTCAATAGTCCAGTCGATGCAATATATAGTTTTTGGCAATGCTATATTTAGAATATGAAAACTGTTAGAGTGACCTCCCAGAGCTAGCAACTTAAAACTTCCAGCATTTTGGTACAATTTCTGGACACAGTTTAGTTTTAAGGCTGGAACTTTCCCAAGGGATTGGATTGGCCTGCATTGTTACCCTTAGGCAGTAAAATGGACCATAAAGGGCATCTATACACATGCTCTGGGGTGGAACAGGGTGGGGGTGCTTTAATGAGAGCAGCTCATTCAATGAGTTTTAGCATTTTGAAATGCGGGGATGTGGAATACATGTGACACAGAGCCTGATGGAGCACACTAATTAGCATGCTCCAGCAGACTTGCAGCAAACTCGATTGAGTCGGCTCCAATGTGTGCTAATTAATGCACATTGGAACAGAGGTCCGTCATGTATAAAGTAGGGGTGTGTGAAGTGGGCAGTATTCAATTCAGATTTGGATTTGGCCTGATTTGGTGGACAGTGATTCAATTAGCTGATTTGGATCGCTATCCTGATTCGGCCAAATCTGAGTCTGGAGATTCGATTCTGATTTGGAGAATCAGTGATTCGGCCATAGACCAGCTTTATATGTTTTTTCTACATACCTTGACGTACCGGGAGTGGCTTGTGAACACTGAGATGGTGGGATGGATGGAGCATTCCACGGGAGCAGGGAGGGGGTCCCCCACGTGCTCAGCGGTGGGCCCAGAATTGGACTGGAAGTACTGCCGGGTCCACCGCCAAGCATGCAGGGGGGGCTCCTCTGCATCCCCCTGGCTCAGTGACCAGTTGTGAGGGGACCCCAGGTGCCCCCCCAGAACTAGGAGGCACCAGTCACCGAGCCAGGGGGATCCCCCGTGCGCTCCGCGGTGGACCTGGAAGTGGACTGGAAGCACTTCTGGTCCACTTCTGGGTCTGCCGCCAAGTGCATGGGGGATCTCCCTATGCTCCTGTGGGATGTTCCATCTACCCCACCATCTCAGCATTCACGAGTCATGCCTGGTACCTCGAGGTACGTAGAAAAAACATATAAATCCGTGTCTATGGCCAAATCATCAAATCTCTCGGAATCTATTTGGAGGCTTTCAATTGATTCGGAGAGATTAATGGGTCTCCTGATTCAATTCGGATTCAGAGATTCAGACACTGAATTGGACCAAATCTCCTCTGAATTGAATCAGCGACTGAAGCTTTGCACAGCCCTTGTGTTTAGGTGCCCAAAAATACCAGGAGCGGTAAAATATCTGAACTAACTGTTTTAAGATTGATTCACAACAGGTTTGTGTGTTTCAGATGCTTCTGTCCTGAGAAACCAAGTCAACAGGGTTCTGTTGAGCTTAGTTGACCTTCCTAGTTATGTAGAACAGTGTCAGCCAATTAAGGACATAAAGCCAATGCTGAATGTCAAATGGCATTTGTTCTATCTCAACAAACAGACATTCTTCAAAAACATCAGTGCTTTCAGCTGGAGCAGAATGCCCTCCAAAGCTTTAGAAAATTTTTGAACTGAGGAAAAAAGGAGGGTTGACAATAGTATATGGCTGATTTACAAATGCAGTTTAAACTTGAATCAAAGCTGATTTCAGGATTTGCTTCAAATCAAATATTTCATACACTTTACTGAAGAACTTCAGGATGAAAAAAATGGCACTATGCAAGTGTGAATATTTGGCTTTCCCACATCTTCATTTTCTGACTCTGAAAAGATGCAAGAGTAACTATGCACATGTGCTTAGTCCTGTTTACTGTATGTGCGTTTATCCAAAATCTATACTCAATCAGGGCACAATTTCTACTGTTCGGCATATTTATATTGCTTTTATTTTGACATCTTAAAAGGAAGTCAATAGTGATGGACTTTTACTGCTTCTGATTTTAATCTAAATTAATTTCTTGAACAGACTGCAAAAGAGAACTACTTTAAAATGGTGCAGCAGCCAACAGGAAAATAGCACATTGCCTTCCTAGTGCCAGGGTCTTACAACTGGCACCATCCTTAGAAGGTATATATATTCCATTAATCCCTTTTTAAAAACGGGAGCTTCAGTCAACAGCGGCCACATTAAACATAAGTATTTAATTCTACAAGAGTATTGGCTCAAGTAAGAATCAAATGTTTCAAAAGGTAAGTCAACTTTTCATCTCTTCTCTCCAGCATTATTAAATTACTTTGTTCTATTGAGCAGCTTTGTGCTAAACAGTTTTCCCTTCATCCTATGATCTATATATAATATAATGTACATACCTTTATAGATGCCACTGCTGCATAGGATTCATTCTTTCATCCCTTTTCAGTCTTTCATTTTCCCAAAAGAATAGTTCATATTCAGAAAGGTTTTATGATAATAATTTAAATTATAACTTGGAAAGGGCTAACCAAGGGTTTTTTTAATGGGATTAACAGCGCAAAAGGTCACATTTGAGAAAATCAGTAATCATATCATTCAAATAATAGAAAAAAGAGATGTAGGTAGTCTTTTTGGCATTTAACCATTATCTTTGACAATATAGTTTATTCTACTTCTATTAATTTTTAATACAAAACAATAACATAGCTCAGGGGTCAGCAACCCCTGGCACGTGTGCTGAGCATGGCACACAAGGCCATTTTGCTTGGCACACCACCGCCAGCCCGGGCTCTAAGCAGCTGCTGCCAGCCACGAAGCCCAGGCTGCTCCAAGCAGGCAGCTGGGAGGCTACAAGCCCTGCTGCAAGCAGACCGGGCTCCGTGGGCCGGCTGCAACTGGGAGGCTGCAAACAGCTGCTTCAGGCTCCAGCATATCGGCACTCCAGCACCTTCCAAGGTAGACATTGTGGGTTTTTTGGCACTCCGGCCAAAAAACGTTGCCTACCCCTGACATAGCTGTTCCTAAATGGACCACATCTTGCTTTGTTGCTGCTAAAACTGCAAGTCCCACATCTGATCTGATAAAGAGAGAATTTTAGATGGGCAAAACTCATTTTACATCAGTGGAATGAATCCTGATTTACAGCAATAAAAATAAATCTATCCTCTTAACCAAAACTACTTTAAAAGAAACAGAAAAATCATTTCCTAAGCTTCTCTGTAAGCTGTTTCCTTGCTTTTTCTAGTCTCAGAACATGTTATCTTTTAATAACAGCCATTGTAATATAAAAAATATCCTACACCCATATTAAAAGATTAGATTTATACTGATTTAGTTTAAATTAGTAACACATTTTATCTAGCAGTCTGGGCCATATTCTATCACTTTTCCAATGTAAAACAACAATGTGGCCCCACAGACATTTCATACAACCTGTTACAGTTGTCTTGCGTGTTCACACACACACACACACACACACACATAGGAGGGAGAAGTTACTCCAATAATTTGTAGCAGTCGAATCTAAATTTAGTTCTGGTGGAGACAGCTGTAATTTTTGACATGTGTCTGATCTCTTAGCTGGAGAACCTCTTCAGGTTATCAGCCACCTCTGCTGATCCTGCCACACTGCCTTTTTCAGAAATGCTTATTCAAATTATTCTCATCCATTAAGAAATGCTATGTCAGTCCATGGTTTCAAACAAAATGACCACTCACAAAGCTCCTGCTCTGTCTGGGAAAAGTGCTGCAAAGATCAAGCAGGGACAGGGTCTCAGCAGGTGAGCTGAGGAAGTTCTTCACACAGAGTGAAACTTGTTTTGTCCTTCTCCCCCACAAAGTTGTTCTCAGAATTATTTGACATAAGGGTATTGGTGATATGATTTGTAGGCTGGATCTGGCTTGCAGTTGCTTATCATCTAGCCAGTGGTGCTGCACTGGACCCACATACCACATGTACTCTGCTCCAGCCCAGCCAGCGTGCAGCAAGCAGTATATGGTACATGCAGCCAGAGATATGGTGCACAGGCTGGTGCACGGAGCAGGATCTTTGGAGCCCCTGGGGCGGCTCAGTCCTCAACCCCCAGAATGAGGCTGGGAACTCAGTGCAGGAGGTGCTGCATGGAGGGTGAGAGACCCTGGGTGCTACTTGAGGTGGCTCAGGTCTACAGCTGCTGACACGGGACAGCAGCTCAGTGCAGACGATGCTGCCTAGAGGGTCTGGGAACAGACCGAGCCCTGGTGCTGCACAAGGCTGTCCAGGCCTCCAACCCCTAGCACAAGGTGAAGTGCCCACTACACACAGTGGTGCATGTGGCCCTAAGCCAGGACAGCAGCAGCAGAGTCAGGTGTCAGGAAAACCCAGCAGGGAACAGAGCTTGACCTGGAGAACAAGAGGCAACCCTCCGGGACTGTGGAGTAGTATGTTACCCTGGAGAGAGGGTCCCCACAAGGTAGGGAACCCCTGAAGGTTGTGAAGGGGCACCACGTTGGCTGCTCCTGGGTGATAGCGGGGAAGCTTAGGAGTCTTTGGGGTCTTCCTCTCCTTTTTCTTTCCTCCCACCTTCTTTCCTATAGTGGTACCTTGGGAGTGTGGCCCCTGCCCTGGAGGGCACCCAGGTAGTCTAAGGACTGCTGATTATATTTGTGGACTGTGCCTTACAGTTTATGTGAATAATTTGAAGTA
>NW_005843246.1:6662-24406 GCF_000455745.1 Alligator sinensis | reverse complement strand
GTGTGTATGTATATATATATATATACATACACACACACACATATATATATATATTATATATATATATTAGGGTTTATTGTTTTGCAAATTTGTACATATACATATAATTTATGTCATTACCCTTTAATGGTTTTGTTGTAATAATAAATCTGTATATAGTTAAGCAATTGATTGACTGGACCTGACTCTACAGGGGACGGAGGCAGCCGCTGGGTTGTTGTGTCCCTCCACAGCACACTGCCCTGCCAATAATTCCCTCAATTGGAGAGGGAAGTACAAACCCGTGTACACCCGGGCTATACTCGCCTTCCTCTCAAGGTTATAACATTATGGTATTTTATAGGAGCTATCCCAATACAAGCAGACCCATCACATTGCCACCAAGCCTTCCAGTTGGATGTAGCTTACAGTCATACTCAGGATCATTCTAAGTGGCATTAGAAAACAGGTGGTTCAGAAATGGATACCATATAAGACAGCAAGCTGACATACATTAGTTGTACACAATGTGAGAGCAGTCAGCTATGATTTATGCTGAGATTTAATGACTAGGTTTGGAGCACACACCATTTATTTCTAGCCTCCTGTAACTGCTGAATTTCTGACCTCTTCTGCAGCCAAATGGACTGTTGCACTGATGAATGGTAATGAAGAACTGACAGAGAGATTCCTATAACTAGTGAGTTGCTAGTGATGATCAGTCTGGGAGAAGACACAACTGTAGTGATGCACAGCAGCATTATTTATGAAAGTAGCACAAATACTGGTAGCATTATTTATAAATGAATAGTCACAATAGAAGTGGAAACAGTGGAACCTGTTTCTCCTGTAGCTCAACTATTTCCAGTTCTGGACCTGCAGTGCTCACTACAACTTTTTCCAGATTAATTTTGTGTAGTCCATTCAAATAATAACAGTAAATCTCTGTTTTTATTATCTAGATTTTATATTGGTATTGATGAAAAAGGACCACATTGTATATATAACTGACGGTGTTGAGTAGGAACTTATGTTGCAGGTCCATGAATAGGGCTTCTAGGCAATATGATTATACAAACAAATATGAGTTGAATTTTTATTTTATTTCAAATGGTAATAGTCATAATAACAATGATATGATTTTATATAGCACTTTTCCTCAGATCTTGAAAGAGGTATATAGCTGGATGTATTTTTAATTTATAGATGGGGAAACTGAGGCACAGAGTATAGGCATGATATATTGGCCCAAAATTATAGAAATTGGTACTGGGTAGTAATATCTGTCGTTTCTAGAGAACCCTCAATAATTTGGACCAGGTTTTCTATTTCTAAATAATTTCGGTCTGTGATTTAACTTGTTTTTTTTACCAGAGATAATGGACCCTAGATCCAGGTTTTCTGTATTATAAGAAATAAAGTGGGCTATATTTATTCAAGCAGAGATATGTACTGTACCTACAATGAAAGAAAATATGTTGCACTGGGGTGATAAAATGAGATGTTTATTGTGGTTAATTGCACATCAAGATGTTGTCTTGGTTTAGTCATGATTTTATTGCTGTTATTACAGCTTTTATGATAGATCCATAAAGTCATACATTTTTCTCTTTCATACATTCATAGATTCATAGGTATTTGGGTCAGAAGGGACCTTAGCAGATAATCAAATCTGACCCCCTGCCCTGGGCAGGAAAGAGGGCTGGGGTCAGACGACCCCAGCCAGGTACATGTTTAGTCTCCTCTTAAAGACCCACCAAGGTAGGGGAGAGCACCACCTCCCTTGGAAGCCCATTCCGGATTCTAGCAACTCTTTATAAAGAAGTTCTTCCTGATGTCTATTGTCTAACTAAAATCTGCTATCTGTCAGTTTGTGGCCGTTGTTCCTAGTTACTACAAGGGGTGCCCTGGTACACATAGCATCTTCTATTCCTTGCTGCTCCCTCCCCCTGATGAATTTGTAGGCAGCCACAAGGTCACCTCTCAGCCTTCTCTTGCTGAGGCTAAAGAGTTCCAGGGCCCTCAATCTTTCCTTGTAGGGCTTTGCCTGCAGGCCCCTAACCATACCAGTAGCCCTCCTTTGAACATCACTCTTGAAGTACGATGCCCAAAACTGGATGCAGTACTCCAACCAATGTGACTGACCAATGCCACACAAAGGGGAAGTATCATCTCCTTGTACCTGTTTGTGATGCACCTGCTAATGCATGATAAAGTATGGTTAGCTTTACTGATCGCTTCGTCACATTGACGACTCATGGTCATCTTGGTGTCAACAATGACTCCAAGATCCCTTTCTGCTGCTGTGCTGCTGAGAAGGTCCTCCCCCAGCCTGTAAGCGTGTTGGTGATTCTTTCTCCCTAGGTGCAGCACTTTGTACTTCTCCTTGTTGAACAGCATCCTATTCTGTTCCGCCCACTTTTCCAACCTGTCCAGATTGGCCTGGATTCATTCCCTACCCTCTAGTGTGTTAACTTTACCCCATAAATTGGAATCATCTGCGAATTAGGACAGAGTGCTTTATATGACCTCATCCAAGTCACTGATGAAGACGTTGAGCAGCACCAGTCCAAGGACTTAAGTCTTGTGGGACTCCACTGCCTACATCTTTCCAGGTTGATACTGACCCATCCACCACCACTCTCTGTGTGCAACCCCTAAGCCAATTTGCCACCCACCTGACTGTGTAATCATCTACGTCACAGCCACTCAGTTTATCTGTGAGAATAGAATAAGATACCGTATCGAAGGCCTTCCTAAAATCCAAGTAGATGACATCTCTCGACTCCTGAGTCTAAGCATTTTGTGACCTGGTCATAAAAGAAACAAGGTTAGTCAGCTATACCTGCTATGAATCCATGCTGGTTGCCCTTCACTATTGTTTTCCCTGCTGGACTCCCACAAATGCGATCTTTAATAATTTTTTCAAAGGTTTCCTCGAGGATAGAGGTGAGACTAACCGATCTATAGTTACCTGGATCCTCCTTCCTCCCCTTCTTGAAAATAGGGACCACATAGGCCCTTTCCAGTCCTCTGGGACCTGACCTGAGCACCAAGACTGCTCAAACAGCCGTGCCAGTGGCTCTGCTATGACACTGGCCAATTCCTTCAGCACCCTTGGATGAAGATCATCCGGGCCTGCTGACTTAAACACATCCACCCCCTCCAAGTGTCCCTTCACTAAGTCAGTGCTAACAGCTGGTGCGCTGATTTCCCTTTTGTGCCTGTCTGTGATCCAGTTGGGAGATTTGTCCTGATCCATGTTCAGGAATACAGAGGAGAAAACTCATTGAAGAGCTCAGCCTTGTCCCCCTTGTGTGTCACTAATTGCCCTAGTTTGTCCTGTATGGGTCTTATGCTACCCTGCACCTTCTTTTTACCCCCTATCTACCTGAAGAAGGACTTCTTGTTGTCTTTCATTTCCATATGGGGAATTTCTATTAATACTGTTCATTAAAAGCATGCAGGTAAAGGATATGAGATGTCTTCTGCTTGTTAGTTGATTATTTTTATTAAGTTGCCTCATATTCATGTTCACCACAAGGTGGCAGAGTACAACACATAAGGGAAAAAGCCACATTCCCACTGTCTAGTATGGGAAACAGAAATAATTTACAGTCAAATAAATAGCTATGTATGAGAGGCTCGGTTGTCAATTTTTTTTGGTTACATGCAGATGCAACACTGAAAGTGGTGTTCTAAGAAGAAGAGACAGCCCAGCCACAGGACTATCAGAAGCAATGAGTTCTGGCAAGGGTAGAAACAATTCACACAGCTGCATACATGGACCTATGAGTCACCACCCATATGCGTAGAAACACACTATCACTTCTTTCTAGTCACTCAGATTTGAAACTGTTTCCCACTCAGACTTTGCTTTTCTTATATTTCCCAAAGAAGATGTATACGATCCTGATTTCATACCCTTGCAACAGCAATGTTATTAACTGACATCTTATAGTTAATTAGGGTGGCAGCACTGTGACGTCTTATAGTTAATTAGGGTGGCAGCAGGCATGGAATTGTGACTCAGTTACAACATGGTCCTTGCCTTTCCTTCCCCTTGTTCCACAAGTCTCTTTTCTGGCACAAGTTCCCCCAACATACTGGTTCATCAGTTCTTCCCATTACCTGCCTCCATTGTTACCTGTGATTCAGAGAGCACATGCCTAATAAAGTGGAGCTTTATACCCCGTTACTCCTCTCCATGTTCATGATGTACTCACTAATAGCTTAGACAAAAGCTTTCTTCTTAGAGAACAACTGACTAAATAAAATGAATGGAACTTCTATGCACCCTGGAATCCTTTGCTGAATTGAGCAGGGGGACCCCAAGGCATTAAAATGTATAATTATTGGCATAGTTCGTTGAAAGGAAACAGAAGAAAAATGAAGAATGGCATCTCTTTCTATTTACCTCTTACCGATTCATATTTAAACTCCATCTCTGAACCAAAGCAGTAGATAAGTAAAAAATAGTTAAGCTAGGACTAAAACATTCCTAATACTTGTGATTTTTTTTAATCCAGGTCAAATTCCTTTGAAGTCAATGGGAGAGTGCTATGAAGAGGCCTAAGGAAGGTCTAAGCTACATGTGCCAAGTTTTTTCATGCACATTTGAAAAGTGAATCCTGTAGGTGCAAACATGCACACTTGCACATTTTTCAGGCACACTTTAGAAGGCCACTTTGAAAAGTTTGGGTCTTCATATGAGTTTATTTTGTACAATTTAAATTCCTCCATTAAAATGATGCAGAACAGTCAGCAACCCACTTTTTAGATCAAATTCATAGATGCTGGGGTTGGCAGGGACCTCAACAGATCATCAAGTCTGACCCCCTGCCCTGGGAAGGAAAGAGGGATGTGGTCAGAAGAGTGCTGGGGTCAGAAGCCCCCAGCCAGATGCCTATCCAATTCTATCCTTAGAGAGCAGATGTTTAATTCCCCATTAAATATAGAGGCCCTACATGTGCATATATAAAAGCACAGTGCAGCTCTATGTTTTTAAAGATTGCCAAACCTGGAAATGGCCTGACAGCTGTTCATTGTGCTGTGAAAGCGGATGGAGTGCATCATGCAAGTAACTCAAGCTTCTTTAGCAGGATCTGCATGACTGAATTCTTAGTTGATTGAGAAAGTGAACTCATTTAGGGTTGTCATGATGTCCATCTGACACAGAATGAAACAAAAATGTTAGCAAAATTTCTCCTCAGTTACACAGTAGTCCCGTGAGATCCATGGAGATGGCAGCAAAAGAAAGGAAGTCATATCTCACTGATTCAAGCCTGTTTAGATTAGGGAACTGGCAAATTCAACACTGTCATAAGCCATATTACTTTATATGCAATTGCCAACCTGTTTCAACAGATTTCCCTCTGTGCGAGTTTATCAAACCAGCGGCTGCTGAAGGAGCTGACATTGGGAAGTGCTTATCTAGCACTAGTTATACCAGAGATCACTTTGCCCTACTTATCCATTACCATGCACTGAAATCTGCAGCAACGTATCAGTGGTGAGGAAACATGAACCACCACAGGAACAAAAGGCCAAAGAATATGCATGCTTACCTTTCCAGAGCTTTAACAGAAACATATTTGCCTCAACACCCCGCTCATCTGCTTTGTAACCCTGTAGGCATTTGACAAATAATAAGCCGTCCCCTGTGGGTCCATTTCTGTTTAGGGCGGGTGCAGGCTTGCCTAGTCAGTCCTGGATTTATCATAGTCACACCAATACAAGTCAAGGCTTTTCCCAGCAATTGGCATGGGGAGAAAAAACCCACAAAACACCTTGTCTTTTATTAGCATATGAAGAGGAGGAGGGGAGCAGGGAGCTTCTGCAGCTCTGACTCTGGTCCTAATCCCAGGTCAGGGCCAGAGTTGGAGCCACATCAGCTTCCTGCCCGCCCCACTTCCCCTCTGCAGCTTCTGCACTCCCACCCACCTCCTTCCCTCCTCTTACTTTCAGGCACAACTTAGCTTGGCTGGGGCTGGGGTCTCTCCCAGGCAAAAAGCACATGGAAACTCCTGCTCCTACCTGGCCAATCACTAGTGCTGACACCGCTATATCATCTGCCTGGCCAATCAACAGTGCCAATGCTGCTGCAAGGCCAAGAAATGGTTGAGCTTCCATGTGCTGTGCTCCAGCAGCCCCTAACAGTAAGGGGCGCAGGGAGAAGAGGGCGATACTGCGGAGAGTTTGGAGGGAAGATGCAGAGACTGGTGGGAGTGGGGGAAGGGGTGCAGGTTATGGGGGGGGCAGGAAGAAGTAGGGGAGGCAGAGGGCAAGGCTGCCCCCTGCTGGGGGTGGGATTCAAGACAACTCTCTATTATTTAGATTCTATACCTGGAAAATGATTTAAAAATTATAATTTTCCATATGCAGAATTTAATTTTTGGGGAATCAGCTTATATTCAGGATCAACTTATATTTGAGGAACTACGGTGCTTTTGTTGAAAGTTTTTTTTCTTCCTGTCCTTTTCTCCTTTTGTTTTGTGCCTGGCATCTATCTTCAAAGCCCAAGCATGAGAAGGAAATGAAAACTTGGTGTAAATCTAATTCTGGAAAAAAGTTTTTGGGTGATATATGAAGGTGTCAGCTCTAAAGTATCAGTTCAAGTTTCTAAGCCATAAAAATAGCTGTGCTTGTAAATCTGTGCTAACTTCTTGCAATACCATTTGCACTCTATTTCCAGCCCCCTAGCTAGGCACACCCTTGGCCCAGGAGGATAGATAAACATAAAGAGTCTGGTAGTACTCTGTGATCCTTTACTCTGTGTCTAAGCTTTGAGCCATGTGCTTTAAAAACAGGAAAAATAGGTGGCTTGCAAAACAGAAAATCCTTGATTATTTCCCTGTCATGTCTGCACGTCTGCTGTAGCTCCTTTTCAGCAGCAGTCCTGTAGTGCTTTTGTCAGTTTCTTGCTGGTAACCCATCTATCATCCCCGGGGCACTTTGCAAGGGCCTTGTTTTCCTTCAGCAGTTCAAGAAACAGGCCAGCCTCATATGATGCTTGCATTGGCTTCCTTTCAATTGTACAAAGGGTTTTCATCTGTTCCCTGTGAGGGGAGAAATTAAAATCCTATCAAACAATAGTTTTCCACAGTAACATCCAACATGCAAGACGCTGGGTGATAAGATATGAGACCTGAAATATAAGCAAACTGTGTCTCGGCTGAGAAAAAGCATGACATGTAGGTTTATTATTATTAGATATAGTCTCTCCTCTAATTTCATTTCCATAGCACAAAGATTAATTAGGCTTTAGTAAACTGAAATAGTTCTATGTTTTTCTTTATCTCAGTCAAATAGAATTAAAAGAAAGCTTGCAAGAGTGCTTACTGCAGACTCCTACCCAAATTCCAGCATGGTCAATTGCATTCTGCTTCTCTAAAACTCCCTATCCAGTGATATAATGTTTCAGTGAGGAATTAAAGGGTTGCTAAACTGCAGCTCATATACTTGCATAAAACAGGCCCTGGCTCCACAGTCTCCCAAATACAACATAGTATTTGTGGTTACCAGTTAACTCACAGCGGTAATAAGACATTAAGATGACAGAAAAAGGGATTTTTTTTTTTAGTTTAGATTTGAAATAGGGATAGAAAAAGCAGGAGGATCAACACAGGTTCTTGCACAGATGCTTTGCAATACTGGGAGGATCCAGGCCCAATGACGTTAATCAAATGGAAAGAAAGAAACAGCCCTTTAGCACGCTTGTGTTAGAAATGACAGATGACTTCCAATGTAACAGCACAGACTCAGCACCTCCCATATATTTAGAAAATCCAGCATACAGAGTTCTTCCCTCTTAGATACACTAGTTAAATCTCTTGTAACTCCACCGATTTTAATTAAGTTACTTCTAATTTCCACTACTTATTAGATCAGAACCTGTTACAAAACAGAAGAAGCATAGTTTGAGACTAGGTTATAAATGCAGAAAGTAGGGCTAAATAGCACTTTAGGGTGGCTGTACATGAGCATGGAGCCTGCTCCGATGTGCTGTAATTACAGCGCATTGGAGCAGACTCAATCAAGTCTGCTTGAGTATGGTCTTGTGCACCAGCAACCCCATGCTTCAAAATAGCAGCAGGGGTGCTTGAACTAAAGCTCGTCAAATGCTGAGGCACTTTAATTAGAGTGGCTCTAACTAAAGCACCACCCCTATATCCTCAAAGCACGTGTAAAAGTGCGCTTTTAGAGACTAACTAGTTTGGAGAGGCATGACTTTCATAGGAAACCTATTTTGCCAGATAGTCTCTAAGGTGAGAGCATCTGATGAAGTAGGTTGTTGCCTATGAAAGTTTATGCCTTTCTTCACTAGTTAGTTTCTAATGTGCCACCTTACCCTAACTTCTCTGCCTAACTTCAGACTGACACAGCTCAGCACCTCTTTGGGAACTATCAGCAGCACATCCTTTGGATTTTTACCTCAGTCTCCCAAACACCAGGAAACCTGTTTCAAGCTGATGTGCAGAAACAGAATCACTCAGCCACATTCATGAGAAATCCATAATTATAGTCCATGATAGGCCAAAAAATGTAACCAAAATACATAGCAGGTACCTGCTAAAATATAGATAAAAAAATGTATTTTATTAGGCTGCTCATACAGGGTATGGATAGTCTTGGTCTTGTCCATACCAGAGAAATTTACTGTGCTAAGTGTGTTTGTCAAAATACCTGACATACATGCAAAACAGTGCTTCAGTTTACATTTGTACCATCAGCCAGGCTGCCTCGGCTATTGTTATTTTTCAGAGCCAAATACTGGTGCAGTCTTACCTTCTTCTGTTTGAATTGTTTCATCACAAAAGCCATCCCTTATTTCACAGATGTCAGTCCAAATACCAAACCAGGTTTCAAAGGAGCAACTCTTCCCCAAGCATTGAATATTCTCATTATTATGATTAAGGCAGAGAGCGTGCTATGTTGATCCCCACCCTTGTGCTGTGGGACAGCACCTAATCCTCCACAGGTCTACTAGGGTGACATTACACATTACACTCAGACCATACTAGGGGCACTCAAAAGTTACCATTTGAACATTAAATCTTGTTAATTCCTGCTAAGTGCCCTCTGAAAGTTTCAAAGGTAGGCCACTTCAGACGAGGGTTAACTCTGAGCTGTGCTGCCCAGCTTGTGTTAAGGTAACTTCAGTCTGCTTCACAGGCATAAACAAGCAATTTGCACTCCTTCAGCATCCCAGAATGCACCTCTCCCAGCCTCTCCCCACTGCTGTCAGGAGGGATAGAGCCCAGGAGTCCTGGCCTCTAGCCATGCAGATGCTTAACAGCCCTGTCTTGTGGCAAGTCAGAGCTGTACAGGTAAGAAATGGTATTAACTCTTAACATGCAACTGCTCACATCATGTTTTAGTTTTAATACCGCTTAACATTTTCACAGTCTTAAGTGCAGCATGCAACTTCACCCTTACACTTCAACCTTGTACAATAATCAGCTAGGAATTTTAAAGTTGAAAATGAATCAACAGTTCAATAAACATGCCAAGAGCTTGAATATCTCTTTCCTTGACAAGATGATTTACTGTGCAACATATATGAAAGTGTTTATATACTGTTTTGCTGGGCTTAGGCAACCCCCAGATAGATACCTTCTCAGGCTATAAATTTTCTTCATAGTCAAAAAAAACCTGCTGCATCCACATTGTAATCCCCAAATTATCTTATTCACCAGGTATGGTAGGATTGCCATCTCTGAAAAAATGACGTGTCCTGGTCCTACTATCTGAGACTTCATCCTGGAATATGAGAATATAAGCACAAACAAGTGAAACATTTTCCCTGCACCATTCTGTGCTGCAGGCTACCTAGTGGTGGTTGTTCATGTAACACTAAACTTTACAGACTGAAGTGCACTTATATGGTTTTTCTAGACCAGTGGAGGCCAAACTTTTTTGCAGGCTTATCACAAATTAGCCCTGTACCATCCCCCAATACTACTCCAATCCTTTTTTCTTACCCAATCTGCTGTACAGCGTTCTGCTTCCTGCCCTGTGCTTCCTGACCAAGCTGCTGTTCTGCTTTCTACTCTCCCTGTGCTTCCTGCCAGATATGATGCTCCGCTTTCTGTTGCCTTATCAGCCACTGTGCTGCCTGTCCTCTCTCCAATCTGCCATCTGACCCACATAGAGATTGCCCTGTGCCACTTGTGGCACCCATGCCAAAGGTTGGCCACCCCTGCACCAGACCAGTCACAGAATAATTTTACATTAAGATGTTATTCACTGTTTTCATACTGCTTAAGATGTTGGCTTAATGTGGTAGCTATAAACTCCAGGAAATCTATGAAACAAAGAGGGCACACACTAGAGGTTTTTTTTATAGATTTTTATTAAAATACTTGTTGCAACACTAGTTAAGTGCCATTTTAGTAGCTGAAGCTCCTTGATGTCGGGGCAAATCACTCTTTCTAACTGAACATATATTTCACTTTCCTTTGTGACCATCAACTTTAAAGCTGAGTCCAGAAACTAGATCTGTAGAGATCCAAAAGAGAACACAGCACTGTTTGAAGTTCTTCTGTTCCTGTGCTCCATCCACACTGGATAATCTTCGGTTGACTCTCTAACAGGATCCTTTTGTGATTTCTGGGACCCACTGTTATCACCTTCCTTCTTTAGAAAAGCTTTCCCTCCCAAGATTTGATTTCCAAACCAGCTTATATGAAGTTTTGCTAAGGAATGCCTCCTCAACGACTGAATTAGATTCTGATATCAATGAGCCTAACAACATGTTTAATGTATTTCTGTATTATGACAAACATTTGATTGGAACTGAACTCAAATCCCTAAAAAAGAAACTCCAAAACCTTCCTTGGATCAATAATAAAGTCTAAGAATTTGATGATAGAAACAGAAGCCTATGAGACAATTCACAGGAATTAAGTTAATCAAATGTCTAAATCTGTTTGAAGGAACAGGTCCTAAATCAATGAAATTGCATCTGCTTCTATCAGGACTGAATTCTGCATACTATATTAGAGTGCATAATGTTTGTTGATAAAAGGTATAATTAAATAAAAAAGAAAGAAAAGCCTGCTATTATACAATGGCATGTCTTTTAAACGTACTTGGAAAAAATTATTCTACAAAAGATAGATTTAAAATTTGATTAGTATTAAATCAACAAAAAGGACTGCACTTGCAAAAGCTGAAAACAAGGTGTAAGAGAGCCTGGTCATCTATTTGTGGCAATTTTCCAACAGTTTTTCAGGTGCCATCTTGAGACCAGTTTTGCCATCATTATCACTATACTTTTACCTCTTTTGTATCCTGTGTGTAGCTGGACAGATTGTTCTGAAACTTGCAATGGGTGAAAGTTTAAGATGGGAACCTGAGCCTGCAATCATTCAAGAATGACAGACATTTCCCAGTTTCCTTCCAATATGTTTAATCTCCAGATGATTCCCTAGGACAATGGCCTCATACACCTTATCCTTTAAAAAAAAACAAAGAGAAAAGAAAAGAACAGTGGCAACAATTATCTGTAACACATCTTTCATACTGGCCTGCCCATGCCCAGTTATCATTTGCTAGATTCAAAATACAGGTGGTAACTTCCAAAGAACTGCTGTGTGGTTTAAATTACTGCTTTTATAATTTTTTCTCTTGTATTTTGTAATTTTTTGCTAGTTTGTAAATTTGAAGGTATGAGGAAATAATGTAACACTGCCTTTCAAATCTTGTCTTGCATCCTAGTTAGAAAGGTTTAGTTTCCCACAAGCTGCAAAACTTACCCTGAGGACATATAAACATATGGACAAACAGAATTTGAAACCAAAATATGCAGATTATTTTTATTTCTAAGTGAATTTAGTGCTGCGGAGGCACACTGGATTTATAGCCATAAAGGATGAACCTTATAGTTCCTTTCAACCTGATTTCAGGAATAATTGAGGAAGGCAGGTGCCTTAAAGTCTGGCCTCAGGTACAGTGAAGGAAGCAGTAGTATAAGCTTCCTTGCACTATCTTGCTACAGTGCTTCTTTATTTTAACACAAAAGGACAAAGCATGGGATACCAAAGGGACTACCATGTCTCTTGATATAAAATCCCATTGTA
Source organism: Alligator sinensis (assembly GCF_000455745.1). Taxonomy (NCBI): domain Eukaryota; kingdom Metazoa; phylum Chordata; order Crocodylia; family Alligatoridae; genus Alligator; species Alligator sinensis. The sequence goes on along the minus strand of NW_005843246.1, from coordinate 12,344 downwards.
GGATCTGGTCCAAAGCTTATGCTGGCGGGCAGCCCCCACACTGAAGAACCCTCATGCCCCAGCGAGCCATGTACATTACAGTGCACCAAATCAGTGTTCTTCAACCCATGGATCACAACCCAAAATTGGGTCACAAGAATATATGAAAGGGCCACAAATAAACTTAAAAATGGATCAATAAACTTTAAAAATGGATTCTCCTTTAAAGGAGAAAAATGTTGGAAACTGGCTTTTCCCTTGCAGGCTGCTAGAGTTCCAGCCTACAAGGGACTGCTTGGGCCCCCCACCCCATACACCAACCCCCTGCCCTGCACACTATGGGGCTGGGGCCTAGGGGCAGGGGGCAGCAAGTTGGGGTGAGGGGAACTGTTTTGAGACTGGCCAATGATGTTTACAAATGGGCCCTGGTATGAAAAAAGTTGGGAACCGCTGCACTAAATAACACTACTGTGGGATAGTACTTGATTTACAAGTCCTAACCTATGGCAGAGTTAATTAATTTACTGCACCTGATAGGGCCACGTGTGTAGATACTAGGCATATCTACATGTGCAGTTAATGCACAGAAGGCTTGGTGCACAGTAAAATACTGTTCAGTAAACTTTCCCTGAGAGCACGTCTACATGCACGCCCGTCAGGAGCAAATTTGTTCCCAACAGGAACAATTCAGGGCAGGGATATTTCTGCCCTGCTCTCCTACAATATGACAGCAAGGGAGAGCTCTCGGCTGTGCCATCCCTGGCCTGGCAGGGATCACTGGAGTCAGGCATGGGCTCTGGGGGGTGAGGGGAGGTGTCCCACCTTTGGGGCAGCTGCCTCCCACCCCGTTCCCTTGCCCTGGGTAGCTGCCTGTTGCTGAGGCCAGTTCCAATCTCAGAGCTGGGGCACGGCCAATGTCCCCTTGCCCCCACAGCAGGCAGCTGCCAGCTGCAGCTCCAAGATCGGAGCTAGGGCTTGGATGTTGCCCCCTTCCCTGGGCAGCAGGCAGCTTCCCAGGGCAGGGGACAGCTGGGACAGCTGGGGGAGGGGAGAGTTCTTCCATCCCCTGCTGTTTGGGCCGATTGGGAGCAATTTGCTCCCAGCCAGCTGTGTAACCATGCCCTACTTCACAGTAGCTACTGCATAGTAAATATACTACCTGTACTTACAGGTCATAGAAAACTGTGAAGTAAACTAATCTACTGTGTAGTAGCTCCTGCACACAGTTACATACTGATGTTTGTTGTGCAGTAAAGCATCTTGTGTAGACACACCACTGAGACTTTACTGCAGAGCTTATTAGGCAACACCACAGTAAATATCTCATGCATGAATGACTGGGGGAGCACCATGGTGGCAAACAAGGACCGCCTGCAGACGCCAGTGTCGTTGGCAGTGAACGGCGAGTGGGGACCACCCACAGACGCTGGCGGCTGTGTCGGGGAGGAGGGGGTGGCAAGCGGGGACCACCCGCAGATGCTGGCGGCGGTATCAGCAGCAAGGAGGGGCGGGTGGTGAGTGGTGACTACCTGCAGAAGCAGCTTTGGCGGCAGCCAATCTCAGGGGGGCATGTGCCCCCTTGTGCCCCACCTACATGTCGCCTATGATCTCGTGTAGATGCAGCCAGGCAGTAGCTTTAGTTTGCAATGTTACAAAATATTTTACCATAAAGCATCCCGATAGGAGTGGCTATGTACACAATAGGCATGCCTACATGTGTGTTTTACTGCGCAGTAGACTAATTTACTGTGCAGTAAAGCATCACTATCTACTCATGCACAGCAATTGCGCAAGTATAAACTAATTTACAGCTCCATCCAACACAGGTACTATCTGATGGCAGAGTAAATTACTGCGCTTAAATGCACATGTAGATGGTGATGTTGGGATTAGTTTACTCTGGCTATTCAGAGGGTACTCAGTCACATGAATTGCACATGTAGACATGCCCAATGGGTGCATCTACAAGTGCAATTAATGCAAAGCAATAAATTGCAGAGCACTTTGAGCCAAAGTAAACTATTCCTAGGTGCAGCATGTACACATGCACCAAGAGCAGCAGCAATCTGAGCCAGGGTAGAGCAGGTCCAGGCTGGCAGGGGACATGGGGGGATAGCCCCAGGCTCCGGGTGGTGGTGTCAGGCAACAGAGAAGCTCGGTGGGGCACAAGGGCACTGAAAGTGCAGTATGAGGGTTATGTCCTAAGTTCTGTGCAGCCATGGGTGCATTTAGATCTCCATTAGGGCTTTTTTCTTATCTAAGTCCTCTGCCATTGGTTCTTGAGAAGAAGCCTAATGAGGAAGACTTCTTTGTGGAAGAGCTGGAATCACGGAAGAGGAGGAAAAATCCCTCAACAAGAAACAACACATCACCAGCAGCTTCTCTCCTTTCCTTGTCGGAGGAGGATGACAGCAGTTTCACGCCCTACATTGAAATGCCTCGGTTCCCAAAGTGAGACCTGAACTGCCAAGTGTCTGGTGTGAGTCTGAAAGGGCTGGAGTCCAGCTCTGAATCAGGACTCTCCCAGCTGTACAGAGGGTCTGTGCCAGGGACAATGCGTAGGGGGTACAGGCAGGTGCACATGCACCACCTGTGAGTGGCGGTGCACCCCCTGCAACAGTGTTGGCAGCACCTGCAGGTGGTTGCCACTCACCACCCTGCCATCAGTCTATGATTGGCCCTGGCCGCCGCTGCCGGTGGTGCCTGCAGGTGCTCACCAACCCCTGTTTGGCACTTGCCACCACCACCCCATGCCAGCTGCCGACAGTGCTGGCAGCGTTTGCAGGAGCTCCCTGCTCCCCGCTGCTGGGCTCCTGCCACCATCACTGTGCTGCCACCAACAGCGCAGCCGTGCCCCCCCAGCTGCCAGGGGCACGTGCTGTTCATGGTCTGTGCCCAAACTTACAGAGTGCAGGTTCTCTTATTTTGCCTGGAGGGAGACTGAGGAGGACAACTCTGGTTTCCAAGACAATGAGAAAACCTCCTTTTGGACAGCTTCTCCTTGGGAGACTCTAGATATCCAGCAGAAGGATACGAGCAGCATAATGTGGATGTAGACAGGTGCTGACAAGAGGCCTTCCTTCAGGTGACTGTGCTGACAGAGGGTCTTCATTTTAACCCTTCCTCTGAGGACCCACATCTCCCTGCAAGGGGCCACCTTCACCCTGACCTGGAGAGACTTCCCTTCCCTGAGCGCATAGCTTGCTTGAAAGTACAAGTCTCTGAGGACTCCAGTGAGCTCCCTCCCCACGACATTGGCCTTCAGATTTGACAGTTTGCAGGGGACGAGGACATTTCAAGTGACTGACAGCGAGACAGACTTTCTGGCCACACACTCAGCAGGAGAACCATTGCCTCCAGCCACCATGCTAAGGGAGACTTTTGAAGCTGGGACACGGGGAAAGCATGGGACCGTGGAGGAAAAGATCTACCAAAAGCTTAAATTCCAGGGCTGTCAGCAGGTGCATTATATGTCAAGAAACTGATGGTATCACGGGAGGAATGAAAGGACAAGCATTTGTCACCCTGTGCCTGTTTGTGCACCAATACCCAGACAGAGTAGCTTCTACTGATGTCTGTCTTATCAGGTGCTACAGCTCCAATGGCAAAAAAGGCGTGTTTTCACTGCAGGTAGCTAACACCCATTCACCATTCTGCTGTAGAAATCCTGTGGCCAGAAGTCACTGTGATTTTACTGTTGGGCAAATAGGGCAACCTTAAACGTAGGTCTCTTAAACACGTCTCCCTTGCAGCAAACACTGCAGGTGCCTTGCCATCCCATAGGAATTCATGGTGAGATATGGATTGTGTGTTAATTATCTCTCTGTAAAAACACTGGTGTATCAGAAAAAGCAAAGTCTGAAACAACCAGCCCCTGCTGGCAACGTGGTAGGTTTCAGTCGCGTGAGGTTTGGGACCCAAGCTGATCCACCACCAGTTGCTCACCTGGGGTTCTGACGTTATTCCCCTTCCATGGGGGCAAAAGTAAGGATTGAAATTTGTCTTGTTCATAGACATTTTGCCACATTTGCTTTCTGTGGGATCGGGAGAAACTCATGGTCACCATGTCTCAGAACAGAGGAAAAATCAAGGCCAAAAATATAGGCTGTGTTTGGCACTCCAGAGTATTGTTTCACACCAGTCCCAAGGCGGGACTGACACCTGTCCCCAGAGGTCTGTGTGACGTGAACCAGGAGTTTTAATCCAGGTCCTGTAGAGGGGAATCCTAGCCCCAGACACCAAACCAGACTTCCTTCTGTCTTTAAATCTGAAGAGAGGGCATGAGCTAAGAGGAAATGGCACATGGAAGACATCCCATTTCTTTATAGAAGGAGTTAAGATGATGGCCTAGTTTCCAGAGCAGGTGAGCACCTGCAGCAGGAGTGAAAGGGTGATGTCCGTTTCTGAAGTTCAAGCCAGAAGCATGCAATAATCGAGGGAAACTGCTGCACATGCTGTATGCCTGACCTGCCACTAGCAGGCACTATTTTAGAAGACTGATGTTTGCGCTTGGCACCCTGTAAGATGCCGCACAGCCAGCCTTAATAGTATGGTAAACTTTGGCATAACTTCCCTGATATGGAATTGAGACATAGCGGCACCTAAGATCACAGGCCTTGCTGTTGCTAAGTTCAGAGAAAAGTGCTCATGCAGGTAGCTCTGCGCAGAGGGGGTGTCAGCCTCTCACTGTGTTTTGAAGGAGCCAAAGGGCCTGATTAAGCCAGATGCTGCATTCACGTAAAAAATATAACAGCTCCACCATCTTGTACAATTCCTCCAATCACTTTTTTATTTTACTTGTCCTGCAGGTCCTCCAGTGTATGCAGGCACACGCTACACTTAATCACACCTATTCAGTACATGCAACTGTTCTAGTATCATTGGGAAAAGCTCCCTTCCCCTCCATGAATTACAGGCATCTCGGAAAAAGCAAGAGCGAACCCTCTGCAGTGAGAGTTTGACACATCAGAGGTCTCTGAAAAGGGCCTAAGAGGTCTCGGTTCAGTTCCCTGCACCAGCACATGTCTTCTAGACCCACCACTTACTCTCTCTTTGCCTCACAATCCTCATCTGCTTATTGAGAATAGTGATCATAGTCAATCTGACAGGGGTTGTGTATGAGTTAAATAACTAAAGTTTAGGGGATATGGCAGCAACATGGGAGGGAAACAAGAGCACTTTTATATATACAGATTTTCTACCTCGTGAGACATTTGTGTGAGATTCCCACTGGGCCAAGTTTTAAAGTCCTGAATCATCGACTTCTCAAATAGATTTCATGGCAGTGTCCACCCTGCACCCACCACTGGGGACACTGGATGGAGGGGGTGGGTGGGGCCTCCATGTAGACAGGTCCAGGACCCATGTGGGCAGGGTGCATTTGGCAGGCTGGATGGACAAGATGGTTGTAACCCAGTCCTGTAACATTTGAGGGCCTTTTTGGACAACAAGATGCAAAAACAAAGGAGGCCAAGAACTAGCAAGTGAGAGGACACTTTTCCTGGTTCCTACCTGCTTTTATTTCTTGCAAATTCAACCATGGGCAGATTTAAATACTCGATCAGTGTTGGAAGGTACAGCGCACCTGGGAAGACAGGAAGCTCCAAGGTGATCTGGGGGACTAAGATATTTTATATCAAAACAAATTTACCCTCCTCTGGGGATACTTGTATCTGGAGCCTTATGCAGCCCTGTGAAAGCTTC
>NW_005843246.1:4992-6014 GCF_000455745.1 Alligator sinensis | reverse complement strand
GGTTGGAGCAGGCTCAGTTAATCAAGTCTGCTCCACTTTCTAATTAAAATGTTCCAGCCTTGCCTCACTGTCATGTGGATTAAGGGCCCCCTCAACCCCCCGCCACATTTTAAAATGGCTGTGGAGGTGCTTTAACTAAAGCTCATTGAATAAACTTCAGTTAAAGTGCTCCAATGGCAATGTTAAAATATGGGGTGCTTAATACATGTGACAATGAGCCGTTTTAATTAGAGTGGCTCTTGGGGAACCACTCTAATTTAAACAGCTCCTCCCTATCCCTGGTATGTGTATAGGCAACCTTGCTTTAAAAAATGTTAGCCCTAAACCATCATTTTGGGTGTGTGATCCCAATTCTCCAACTAATTGCCAAGGAGAAAAGAATTGTTATTGTCTGCACAACTTCCCTTACTTTCCTGAAAACAAATGTCACAGTAATCTCCCCTTCCAACTGGCTGGACCATTTTGCAAGCAAATCTCCTAGCATAACAGAGCAGGAGAAAGGGGAAGATGCATCTTCTTCTCCCTGACCAGGTCTACTCTTGCCTCTTTGGCTGGTACAGCTGTGGCCATTGCGCACAGGACTGATGATTATAGGTTTTTAGCTTTTGATGCTGGCTGACACCAGAGCATCATCTCCATCCTATTGACAAAGAAAGGATTTTTGGCAAAACTAAATTGCACGAAGGAAAGTGTCCCTTTAGCAGTACTAGCTGCCTCAGCCCAGAATGCTGGCCTGGAGAGCTCTCCCCTTTTTGCTGTGCTAGGAAACCTTTCCTTTGTAGCCAGGCCACAGGGTTTGGCTCCAGCAGAGCTGCTAGTGGGCGATGATGAACGAGACCAATGGAAATCAACAGAATCCTTTTCCTCCATTTCAGGTTTTTCCACCACTGATGCCTCTGCAGGGAGATGCCTGGTGGACCAAGCTCAGGGCAATCTTGGCCTAGGGTTTGGCCAGGCAGACATGGACCTTGACATTACTGTGAGCCTTCTGCTGGAGAGACTCCAACAGGAGGAGGTAGGGC
>NW_005843246.1:2782-4404 GCF_000455745.1 Alligator sinensis | reverse complement strand
GCCTTGTGAGACTGGAAAGCCTCAGCCCAGGAAGTGAAGTGACTTGCCCACTGTCCCCCAGCAAGTCAGGAAAAGAACTGGGAATACAGCCAAGGGTGCTGAGCCTCTGTCTAGAGACCCTGGGCAACACATTTGACCTGCCTGATTTGCTGTCATCCAAGTATGACTCGGCTGGCTTAGCACAACCTGGTTCACAAGTATTTCAACTCCCTTCTTCATTCAGTGACAGAACTAATCACACAATGGTTTTTGGCAACATCTTGCCCAGCAAAGTCCTGCTAAATTTGCTGCTCAGGATCACCCGGCAGCTCCTTGTCACTCCCCTGGCGTCCCCCTCTCTGAAAGAAATGCAAGTCACTCCCACCTCCCCAGTGCACTGGGGTGACAGTGCCTGTGATGCATCTGACTGCTTTTCTGATCATATTTCTGTGTCTCCCACCAGTCTGTTACATTGTGCCCTCACAGTGCCTGACACTCCTCCCTTGTCAGTGCCAGCTGTGAACATCTGCATGAGAGGACAAACGCAAGACACGCTGGGTTGTGTTCCTGTCCAGGAGCAACGTCCCCCTTAGCATGACATTAGAACAATCCCTGGGTAGCTGATGTCCAACATCATAGTCCTGGATGATCTGGCACTGGTCCCAAAGGAAACCCATTGTTCTCTTTCTCGGTGTGTTCCCAGGAGACGAGAGTAACCATTTACTCCAGCCTGCAGGAAGTCTTGCAGGGGGACATAAAGAGCCTGGATAGAAACCTTGTCAAGAGGATCATCCACTTGGCCTCCAAAAACATGAGGGAGACCCAGGTGAGCGAGCTTTGCCCAGTTTCTCCTCACAAGACCTTACTCTATGCGTAGTTTGCTCGGTCCAATGTAGTTTGAGCCTATGGTGTATCTCCTGCATGGACCCTGGTTAGAGGCTGCAGGTTTGCTCAAGACAGATCTCCTCCAGATGTTTCTGGAGAGCAGGGACACGATCCAGCCCAGTGTTGAGCGCCTCTGAAACATGGGGCAGCTCGTCTGCTGAGAAAGACCAGAGTGCATAGGTGCTTTGCTGGGGACAGCATTGTCCTGGAAGCTTCCTGGTCCATGCTGAAGCTGTGTGCTACAGCCCAGGTGAATTCTGCAGTTGGCCAGCCAACCAGAGCTGAAACATCGTTCAGCCAAGTGTTTCATTTGGCTTTTATGAGTGAGGGATCTCATTCAAGGAATTATTAGTGGGATGTAGTGAATTCAGGAGCAGCTATTACAGTGTGTGGCTGGTAGGTGGTGGGGAAGACAGTTTGCTTGGAGCCGAGGATGAAATAACACTGGGCCACTGGAGGAGCTGAGGCTAGTGCATGGTTCTCCCTCCCTTTCAGAGTTATCCCCAGTCTGACTTACCACTGTATAAACTGTGCATCGGGCATGTGCTCCAGTTTTCTTTTTTTATTCTAGCAAAAAAATGATGAACTGCAGTTGGCAGCAGGAAAAACCCTCGTGGCACTTGCCGGCACCTTTTACAATTGGGTGATGTATGAGCTGCAGTGTCACATGGGCATCATGGAGCTCCCTCCAATTTACTTCTTGATTACACTGGGCGACGTGGCCTCAGCCTATGGTACAGCATTGCCTCCCTTGCTTC
>NW_005843246.1:2043-2665 GCF_000455745.1 Alligator sinensis | reverse complement strand
GGGGGGGCAGGCCCCTCCACTCCCTCCTCCTGCCCTGCATCTGGACATGGGAGGGCGGCAGACAGAGGATTGCCATATGTAGGGGCGGTCACTGTGGGGTTCCTCGGACATCTTCAAAGCCTGTTTGTGCCGTTTACCCTGAGAGTGAGGGATGAAGGTGGACAGGAATGTCTCTAACTGCACAATGTATCCTCCTGCAGCACTGAGGTCTGAGCCCTTCCTTGTGCTGACGCTCAGCAAATTGCGTTTTGTGCTGAGGCTGGTGGAGACCGACCAGATGAAGCGGGCGCTGTGTGGAGGTGAGTGCCAGCCCCTCCTGCAGGTGCCCCCACTGGGCACCCAGGGCCTAACACAGAGCCTGGGCCCTACTGGAGTGTCCCACACTGGTAAGCGCGGCCTCCACTGCACTTCCTCGGCCTGATCCAACCACGAGTGGAGAACCGTCCCTCCCTGGGCTGGCTGGAGGCTCTGAGCAGTGAGCAGGATTGGGCCCTTCATGACTCTTGCAGAGCATTTCCCAGGAGCCATCACTGAGGCTGGAGCTGCCTCTAGGCCCTGAGGCGGATGGGGCAGATTGAATCCTAGATGTAGCTCATGGTGCATGCTTCACCTGTCCCCAATT
>NW_005843246.1:0-769 GCF_000455745.1 Alligator sinensis | reverse complement strand
GTCCGGTTGCCCTGGGCCTGTGTGGGCGGATGCTGGCTGGGCCTGCCTCTGCGGTCAGTTTTGGGGCCTACGACACCTGTGGGCTGTGGGACCCACTCTCCTCCTGGCATCCTTTGGAAGGAATCTGAATCTCCAGAGAGTGGTAATCCAGGCGGGGTGTATTCAGGGTACTGGGCAGGGGCTCAAACAGCACAGTGTGGTGTGGTCAGAGTTGCAGATGTGGAAACTTCCATCTTCAAAGTAATAAAGCACTAAGCATGGGGCAGTGAGGGATCTTTTCCCACTCACTAATTTTCTGCTCTTGCTCACTCCACGGTTTTCCTTTCTAACTCTCCCTTTGACTTTCACCATCTGTTGCAGAGTCTGAGCCAGATCTTGGAGGTGGCCTATGATTTTGAGGTTCCTCTCCCCGATGGGAAACTCAAGAGCATCTACTTTGCCCTGCACACCCAGGTAAGGGGAGGTCAATTCTGTACCGCTCATCCCAAGGCCCAGCAGGTCCAAGTCCCATTACCCAGACAGACCCAGCTGATGGAGGTGCCAAGCCCCACTCTGCTGGCAGCCTCTCTGCTTGCCCAAAAAGAAGAAAACAGGTGGTGGCCTCCTTGTCTCCCCTTAGTCCACTTCAACAGATGGGAGGGTCCATTCAAATCCCTTTGTCCTAGCAAGTCAGGACCAGAACAATCAACCCTGTGGTGCAAGTCCAGGCAAGAACAGCTGTGTTGCTAAAGGGACTTAGAAATCAGGGTCCCCTCTTGCTTATGGTCTG
>NW_005843245.1:223576-249510 GCF_000455745.1 Alligator sinensis | reverse complement strand
TAATGCACAGTAGAATTAGTCTACTGCACAATTAATGTCTCATGTTGATGTGCCCATCAGACCAATGCAGTGTAACAATGAAAACATTCACCTGGGGTCCTGTTTGTATTTTTGTGACCATGATACACATTGCAGAACATTTTTAGCCTATCAGAACATGCCACTGTCTGATGAGACAAAGATCAGACAATATTTTTGGAACCCTGTATGAAAAAGTGCTCTCTCAATGTGTTTGATTCCTTCTAGGTGGCTGTTGCCTGTTGTAAACTTAAGAACAACCAGTTTCGTGCCATCTTTCTGGCTCCTTCAATTATACTCTCTTCACAGACCACAGAGGCTCTAAATTACTTTGGCTAGAGTCCCTAGGGACTATTCCCCGCATTAGAAGTCATCAGCTTATAGTGTGTTATGATCAGACCCCTGGGTGGGCACATTTGTTTCTATGCAGATAGAGAATGGAACAGGTGGCACACAACAGGCTACCCTGGCATTATGGCACTAGGAGTCAGGGTACTATGGTACTGACAGGGTAATCATGACCTATGATTTAGCCCCTAGCCCTGTATGAAGAGGAAGACCTAAACAGCCAGAAGAAGCTAGCAGGCATGGATGTGTTTCTGGGTGCACGGAACTGGAGCAGCTTCTCAGGAGTCATAGGAGAAAAAAATGTAACTAGTTGTAATATAGTCTTGATTAATTTATCGATTACCTGTGAAAATGGGGACTAGATAACCCACAAATCCCTTCCAGGCCCATACTCCAAAGTCCCAATTAATTATTTTCTAGAAGATTTACTCAGCTGGAAAGCAGCTGAACAATCCCAGTTCTGGCAGTGTTGCTGGAAGAGGTAGAGAGCAAAAAAATGCCATAGAGCCTGACTTTGTTAGCTAATTTGTGAACCCGCACTGGCAGTGGATTTTAGGAACATTTTCTAACTCTTCTGTACAGAGAAAGATCAGGATGGTAGATGCCAAAAGCCACTGTGGGTTTATCTACGCAAGAAAACTGACTGGCATGACTACACAAGTGTAATTATACCACTAAAGTTATAATGGCATAGCTCCTCACGTGGCCACTTATTCTGGCAGCAGTGTAACTATAGTGGTAGATTATAGCTCTGCTGCTAAATTTCCCTGCGCTAAATTTCCCTGCATATATGAGTTCTGAGTGCAAAAACAGGAAAGGAAAGTCTTTGAAAATAACAGGTGATTTATTTTTTTTCCCCGCTTAAAGGCAACTCCTCACCCACTTTGGAGATCCAAAGAGATGCTGTCAAAAAGAACTGTACCTGTGTTGGTACAAAAGTAAAAATTAAATGTGTTAGGATTATCCTGAGTCATACCAAACTGCCATATTTTTTCTATACTTCTTCCCTAATCACTGCTGGACAAAACATGGCAATTTAAAATTGGAATACTCTCATTTAAAAAAAATTATTTTGTTCCTCAAGCATCAATATGGCAATCCAGGCTCTCTGATATCACAGCCACTATTAATCATTTTAAATGAAGGCACAAGAGCAAATTTTAAAATCAGAATCCTATTAAAATATTTTGTATCTTGCCAGCCAAACAATCAAGGCAGGGCGAAAATTCTACCTATAATTTCCAGAAGAACAGACCTATTCTAGTTTTTCACATGTCATTTATGAACAGCCCACTGGCTCTCCTCCTCTTTTCATTTTAGCATTCTCTTCTTTCCAGAGGCTGTCATATGAGTTTCTTTCAGACTTATAACTGTCTGATTTTTTTTAACCTCAATTATTTTTTAACTTCCCATCATTCTATTCATTTGACTCACATTGTAGCGGAAGACTGACCTTTGTGGAAGCTTAACCTGGTTACGGTTTCCTTTTGGCTGTGTTTCAGAATGGAATTTGCAGCATTACATTATTATCTAAGCTCTGACAGTTGTTCATCCCAGCACAAGACACAGGACCTGACCATGATCTTGCTTTGCTTCTGATTTACTCTCCTGTGAATGACATCAGAACTGGGTCAGCAGCTCCAGCCCTAAAGAGAATATAATCTAAATGACAATGGAAACAGATTTATTCTAGTAGATCCACAGAAAAGAGATATCATAGAACTTTAAAAGACTGCTGTAGTGTTAATATGAAATTAACATTTATAAGCCTTTACAAGCAATAGGATATAATGAGATATTAGGTCAGTGATTCTCAACCTGGGATGCCACAAGATCCTTTTAAGGGTGATCCACAATATTAGAACTGTTAGATGTGCAAATTCCTACTCAAAATTCACAAGATAAACCCAGAGATTTATTGCCCTGGGTGGACATGGGAATGCTGGGGCCAGCAACTGTGCTGGCCCCAGTAGCCTTACCTGGGGTCCTCCGGGAGCTGCACTCTTACAACAGGGAGCCTGGCTGGCAGTCAGAACGTGGCTCTGGACAGCCAGGCTCCAGTTTTGCTGCTGTTGCTCCAGCTTTGCGCCACCCTGCTTTTTAAGGCATGGGTTTTCTTGACCCCGGGATCTCCCAGGGCTCAAAACAAAACAAAAAGCAAAACAAAACAGAAAAACCCCTGTACTGCAAAGTGGCAGCACAAGGAACGCCTGCATGTGACATGTGTGGTACGTGGTGCCGCAGATGGGTCTGTGCTCATCTGGATGCGTCCAGAGATTTCAAATAGGAATCCATTATATCAAAAGTTATGACCAGTTATGATCTTTCTGATCTTTGCAACTGAAGAATTGCTCTATTATTTTTCCATAGTAAAAAAAAAAACAAGTTACAGCTAAGAACTGGCATTTTCTGAGGGTGTCTTAAGTCTAACAAGAAGTAGCTTGAGTCTAAAAAGGTTTAGAACAACTCTGTTAGATGGAGAAAGAAAGAAATTATGGCTTCAAGCAAAATTTAGAATAAAACCTTTAAAATACCTCTCTCCATGGCATTTCACATTTTTACTTATTTTTTTATGGCCCAATATGTTTTGGATTTCTAGGAGCACAGTGCAGAGGATGGGTGGATAGAGCAAGAACCCTCTGGAGTGAGTAAGCAATGCTCCCCGGTCACCTGAAGGAAGGATTAAGAAATTCATATTAGCTACTCCCCTTCTAGTAAAGTGAATAGACTTTGGCAGCCTAAGTAATGTCATGAATCAAGATTAAGATCTGACCTTGGGCCACAAAGTCTGAAGGTACACGGTGGACCCAGCTCAACAACTCCAGCTATCTTTTGTTCATGTGATATTATTTTTTTGTTTGTTTCTTTTTGCTCTTCCTACATTTTATTTTCCTGGCTTACACTAAGAAACTAAAATAAGTTATTTGATCTCAAAATAGTGTGAGTTGATTTACTGCTACAGAAGAGCCAACAGAGAATGCAGAGATTACTTCTGCTTAGGCCCCCAAAATGCCTTCTTTTTCCAGATGCCAGGGACATACTGTTTTCAAAGCAACATGTTTTGCATAGTGCACAGCATTGCAGAAGGATTTCAAGTGTCAGCCAAGTTTCAAGAAAATATGTCCACATTTATAAATTAAGTTGGATGATACTCTTTCAATGAGTCAGTCATTTAAGCACGTGTAGTTTATTTCCAGTTATGTTCCTCCTGATGTTTGGATGCCATTTGTTTGAACTGTGTAATAAATTGATTGCTAAACTGAAGTAAATCTTTCTGTTTGAGTCTGTGTCATGTTTCATATCATAATTGTCATAAAAAGGAAAAGAAAGAGAAAAGGAGATGTTTAAATATTTTTAATTTCTCATAGCCTTTTGTTTATTTTTAAATAGCTCTGAATAATACAGAAGTCACCATCAATCACACTGCAATGGAACCAGACACTGTCCTCTCATGATTTCTATGTGTGGATTCTATCAGCTAAGTATAAAGGCTGTTCAACTAAAGGCTTTATAGATGATGTATTGCTCCTAGTTTTTTTTTACATAGGGAGAATTTCATTCCCAGCAGCAGACCTACATGTATTCTACCTCTAAAATGTTCGCCTATTACATGCGAGTTTAATCATTCTGTTTTACCAAATATTTCTTCTATATGTTCCTGATAAATAAGCCATTTATTTGGAGAAAAATCTAGAAGTATTAACTCAGGCAAAATTTCCATTGATTTCCATGGAAGTTCTGTCTGAGTAGAAACTGAGAATCGACTTCAAGGCTTGGCATATTATCAATCGCAGCAAATGGCAGGCGAGAGTTGATGCCTAACGCATGTTCTAGGGAGGAAACGACTTGGCTCAGGGACTATATTTAAAACATCACATATTGTAATTTAAGTTCTGTGAGGAGTGAGAAGAACAAATCTTAATTCAGCCTCCAAGGCTAGGTACAGACATGCAAAAAGGCCAAGGTGGAATCGATCTAAGTGACATGGGTATAGATTGGTAGCAAACAGACACCCATTTGTCCTTTGGGGGGCGGAATTTTAGACCAGGTTCCACCATTTTTAAACCAGTCTGTGTGCACCAAACTTCGGTTCTGGTATGGGTATACATCCATTTTGTGTTCTGAACTTCTGTGGTTTCAGGTACAGACTGGTTTTGTATGCTGAACTTCTGTTCTGTTATGGGTATACACCAGTTTCCAATCACTTATACCAGTAGAAGTGTAATGTCTGCACCTGGTCTTTATGCCAAAATCAGTGCTCAGATAGAGTGTAGCTATTCTAGCCCCACCTCCAGTGGTGTACATACAACAAGGACAAAAGCAGTAGATAAAAGACAGTCAGATCCTGTGACATCCAACCTTGTTTACACACAGATGTCTAGACTCAGCAATGCAATGCATAGTCAGGGAGCATGGGATAGCTCATAAGTGTCACATGGCAAGGCTTAAGCCTTGCAGAAAGTTACTCGCTTCCAGCACTGCACAAGAGACCCTGCTTGAATATGGAAAAGCACACTCTCTAAAGCTCTGCTTTACTGTCAATACTAGAAACAGTCTTTGCCCCTGCTTTACTTACTTGGCTTTATGCTACTGATATAAATTTAAATGTACACAGAGGTGAAATACAGTGAAGGGAGACAGAAGATTTATGTATGCTGCTGATATTCACTGCTAACCAATGAAAATGAAATGTGCGCTGTTGTACAAATGCATGCATTTTATTCTCATTGTGTCAGATCGTTTGCCCCACAAATAAGAACTTTTAAAAGTAGATTTTATAAAAAATACAAATCTAAAATGCACAATAAATTGTACACAAATTGAACTTACAAGTAGTAAGATTTGGAAGACAGATTTGCTGTTCTGCTTTGTCAAAGACAGCAACATTCTAGTGCAGCTGCTTCTGAAGGAAGGTCTATTTTAATCCAGCTAAGCAGGAGGGCTGCTGCTTAATTGGCTGTCTGTATGGGGTGCTGTAAATTAAGATATGGCAAAAATCCCTTTGCAGAAGGCAGAGAATCACCTCCTCTCAAACCCCTACATGGAGGATGTTCTACATGATGATATTTCAATGTATACAGTCCCGGAGCTTTACAATTCCACCTGTCCTATAAGAAATTTCCTGCCCTGCAGTGTGAATTCCACCAAGTCGCTGTACAACACTTCTTTCCTGTAGTACAGGTGGAATTTAAAATTCAAGAACTGAAGCATATTTTAATTTTAAGAAGCTACTGTATGGTGTTTGTTTTATTATACTGGTATCTGCTCAGAATATTTTGCAACATTTTAGACTATGCAGGGATAGGCAGGAATTGACAATTTTTGAAAATTTTGTTGGCCAGGTTTTGCCAAATATAAACTAGATGGAAGGCTTGGGAGGTGTGGAAGGGGGTTTGGCCTGTTTTTTTTAAGTGAGACTCAGTTTATGCAAACTCCAAAGCCTTGGTGGAGTTCACAAGTGGGAAAAACTTCTGCTTCATTTTCTGATCGTTGTGACTTTTTTTCTTTCTTATTAGGCATACTGTCCCTTTAGGAAACAGACCTTACAGACAACAACAGGTTTTTTGGCTGAGTCATTCTACCATTTTGAGAGAGTTCACTGGAAATAATACAATGGAGAAAAATACCTCCTAAGCATGCCCAGTATGCTAAGTTCCTGTTAAGATCCTAACGGGGTCTTGTACCCTCCAGTAATTGTCAGTTTTCACAATTTTACTTTTAGTTTTATGATCGAAAATACAGATGTTTGTTTGATTATCTCATAGGAAGAGGAGCTGAGGGGAATACAAGTGCTTAAGAAAGAGGCTGTTTTCTCACCCCTAACTGTCAGTGGTAGGACAAACCCATTAGTATATCTATAAAAGGATGGCCAGCAACTTGAAATCACCACACCCAAGTTGACGTGATAGAAAGGAACATGCCACTTCTAAATCTTACTATTTCTAAGACAGTGTCACATGTTTCTTGGCTTTCTTTCATGATATCAGAACCCAGGCAGTTGGGCACGTCTGTGATGCATAGTCTCACTTCCCAACTCCACAGGGACTGGGGCTGCCACTCACAGAACGGACTTAAAGAAAATTGTAAGTGCCTCTGAACCACAGGGCATATATTGAATGGGCACAGGTCATGGAAAAATCTTGCAGGTGTAAAATACTGCAGACTGCAGTGTTTGGGTTTCTCCATTTTTTGCTGCATTTTATAACATTAATTCTAAGCTCTAATTGGAACATTAAAGACCTTGATCTACAAAAGTATGTGCTTAAGTTCATCTGTATTCACTAAAACATTTCATTTTCATTGACTTCAAAGGAAGTTAAGTAAGTGCTTTGCTGGATTGGATCTGAAACATCTATCCTTCTGAGCTGTAAAACACAACCATTGCAACATTAGCAGATAGGTAACTGTCCTGATAGTCAAGCTTCATAGAAACTAGTCTCCCTCCAAACAGCAGGATCAGTAAAGTTACAACAACTCCTCATTAAACATCAAAAGGGTACAGCCTGATCCTGAAAACACTTATTTACATGAGAAGTCCCTATATTCCAGGGAATAAAGACTTTCAAGATTAAGAGCTCCTAGTTGGAACTTTTAAATGTCAACGTTGTCATAAAAAAATACCTGTAGTTCCCTTGTAAACTGGCAGCAGGAATTTCTCCGTCTCTTTTAAAATAAGAAAAGGAAATACAATTAATATTGTATTACTACAATTTTTGTATCTGGATAAAAATAAATGCAAGTAGTACAGACAGTAAGGTTTCTATAAGCACTTTTACCTTAGATTTCCTGTCTATGGTATGTAACAAAAATATTAACAGAAATATACAGAACTAAACATATCTATTTCTGTTCTTCTTATTAAAACACCCCAGATGGCAGCGTTTACTACCAAAACTACCTGATTCCTTTTAAATTTCACACTGTAATTTTAACACACATGTAAAGAGCTGTGTATTCCTTTAGAGGCCACCTCTGTGTGGGTGTTACCAGTCTGATACTGCTGCCAGCTTCGAGTTCCAATACTTTGATGCCAAAAACCCTTGATTCAAACCTTGCAGACAACCTATGGAATGGCTTTATATGTAATCATAATACTATATCAACTGTTTTTTGTGGATATGCGTTTTACCACATGGGGATTCTGCAACCCCCTACTAAGGCTAATATTCACAGTATGTGGCCCACCCTGGATATAGACTTTTAGCATATTAGACAAGGACAGAATAAACAAATCTCTATTACTATAGAATATATGAAAGCATCAGCTTTCAGCATATGACAGTGTTCTCAAAGATGTATACAAATAGATCCTTAAGAGCGTATTCATCTGGAACACTTAACTCAATTTTGGAACATTCTTCAACGAGTTTTACAGAGCTACATAGTAGAGAGTCTTACCCTAAACATTCCCCCAAGGATATCAGCTATTTTGCTGAAGAGGAACATAAACTTTTCTGTATAATAATAATTTTATTAACATTTTTATGTGAAGGGGCCACAGCCACAAATCTTTAGCTTCCCAGGGCCAGCAGCCATGCTCAGCAGATATTAGCACACCTGCTGGAATAATGGAGCTCAACTGCAGATTATGAGAAGCCAGGGGAGCTGCACAGAATGCTACATGCTGTACATATGCCAGCTATTAGATATAGAGCGCTAAAACCAGATGACTGCATCTCCACAGCAAGAACAGGCATCAGATCCCATGCCTGCAGGCTGAGGCTTTTTGGGGTTTTTTATGAGGAAGAAAAAAAGTCTCTTTTGGCAGTTTCACAATTAACAGGAAACAAGGACCAACAGTAACACAGCACATGATGCCAGGAGTGCTGACCCTCCTCCAACTTCTGAATCCATTTCGCACATCCCAAAAGGCCCCTCACAGATGAGGCTCTTTGATATGTTTTTAACCTTTGTGAGAAATGCACAGGTGCAGCCCATTTGGAACACAGGCTGCTCCTATTTTTCCAGCAGGGACAATGTTACTTGGAAATCACTTTGTGCAGTCATTAGACATGAGTTTGTTGTTATTGTTTTTAGGAGACATCATTTATTCATTCCCCAGTTTCTATGGTTTAGTAAGTGAACTGAATTAAAACACCAGTTCTGAAATCTATTAAGATGATTCACCAATACCCAGTTTGCTTCATTAAACAAATTGGCTTAAGTCACTGTATTCAGTACTGAAAAAAAAAAAAGTATGCATACCATTTCCTAAATTCTACACTTGAATATTAATATTAACCATTCCTTTTTACTAAACATTCATTAGAAGAGGAAAAAAACCTTCCACAAAGGAAAAAAATCCTATTATTATTTGGATGCATATATTTTTCACAACTTTTTACTTAAGGCATTTAACTGAGTTTAAAAATCTTAAAATGTTAATGTTATAACACTGAGTTTCTCCCTTTTGTCTGGTGAAATATTGTGCAAAGGTTAGCAGAGTGCTAACACTGGGATGATTTCTGGTAATTCCATTAAACTGTGAAATACTGACTCTGCTCATATTTATCGATCCATAAGTCAATGGGCATGTCTACACGTGCATATTTAATGCACATTAGCCCAATTTAAGATACATTAAGGGTGCATGCCTACATGTGTGCGCCCTTAATCAGCCTTAAAAATTGCAATTTTAGGCTATTCAAGCCTAAATTTGATACCAGTATAAAGCAGGTACCAAATTTATGCATGAATAGCTAAGTCACGTTAGCGAACAAGTCGACATGCTAATGCACATTAACACGGTGTGTATCTATTGAGTTGGGACTAACTTTAGTCCTTAATTGGTCTGCACACCTGCATTAATGCGTATTAGCATGTGAATGTGTAGACGTATGCTTACATTGTCTTAGTGCACATTAGGCTAACGTGCACTAAGTTTAGGCACACATAAAAGTATGTGTAGACACGCCCAATGATTCTCAACCAAAGTGCCGTGATGTTTGTTTCCCCAGGGACAAGTAGCGGTGGCACACCTTGTGCTGCTGTTACTTGCCCCTGGGAATGTCCATACCACACATGCTTTGGTGTGTGGCAGGTTATCCCCCACTGTTAAAAATGTACATCTTATTTTTGTCTGAATTTGTCTAGCTTCAGCATCAACACATCAGATCTTATTATACTTTTGCCATGTGTGTAGAGAAAACGGGGGTCCTAAACTGAAGTGGTGGGTTTTAAAAAAACACCGTTTTAATTTAGGGCTGATTAAACCCCTGTGTCATGCACACACCCCACTGACTTACCTGCCTGTCTGGCGGGAAGGGGAGGGCAAGCTGCTGGTGGACAGAGTGGTCCCTGGGCTGGTGCTTCCCTCTAAGGCAGTGGCAAGTACCACCCCCCCCAGGCAGCACCCGCTTGCAGGCACCTGGCTTGGGTGGTCCCGGGGGGCACTGCAGCCACAGAGGGAAGCACCGGGCCCCCACGCAGCTCAGGCAGGCAGGCAGGCTCTGGGGGAGGGAAGGTTAGGCTTGCTGCTTTTCTTGGGCAGAGCCTCCTTTCCCAGGCTGCTGCCAGGCTGCCTGCAGGGCTTCCTGCAGAGCTGTGAAGCTGCATGGAGCCCAGTGCTTCACTCCGCTGCTGTAGGGGCAGCAAACTAAAACTTCTCACACATTACACCACCCAATTTCCTGCAACGGCTAGAACTAATGCTCAATACGCTGCCAAGCCATGCAAACACCGACACCATTAAAGTGATGCAAAAGCATTTATCCTGCTTTAAAGTGTCATGCACGCATGCTTCTCGTTTCGTCTACACGTGGCCTTGTATGTTAGATTTCAGAGCTGTTTGCTCTCAGAAATCTTTTCCCCCCACATAGATACACAAAACCAAAATCCGGTTACCTTTTAACCTTTTTTAAATAAACCAAAGTTGACAGAGATTCTTAAATCAATATAACGAGCATATTCCAGACCTGGAATAATTTTTGTAGACTAGTTTGTGTATGATATGTAATTGCAATTTTATGAACAAATGTTGGGATAGATTTCAGTTTATCTATAACAAAGACCAGCACCATATTAGGAAAACACTTAAATTTTTAATATAATGGAGATTATTTTAATGTTTCCCACATTAAATTAGCAAAATGATATTCTCTACAGTAAAAAAATATTTTGCAGGAAGTGTTCTGCCTAAGTTGTTAAAATAAAACCTTTGGTATCTGTTAATTTTATAGCCATCTATTCTTTGGCCTGTTTCAGGTTCCAAGTGAAATGTGTAGATAAAAACTTGTTGCTGGAGATGGTCAATATTTAAACTTCTTTCTGTGAAAAATTTAGAAATTGTAAAAATGTTCCTATTTTGAAGTGTTCAAATGAGAAACACTTTCCACTTCATGAACTGTTTCCAACTCAGAATGTTTTGATTTCTAAACACTTTACAAACATCAGAAAGGGCCATTGTATCTAACACAGTTGGTGTGAGCATATCAAGTATTTGTCTGCAAATTTTCTCAGTCAAGGTGTCAGTAAAAACATCAAATAAGGGTGGCAACAGCATGAACTACAAGATTTTAGGAAAACAAAAGAGTGCAATACTGTTTCCCAAAAAATAAAATGCTGATGGTTTTAAGAAAAATGTAAAATGCTGCAACCAATTTTATCAGAACCAGAAACTTTTTCACAAAAATGCTCTGTTCATCACACTTACCCAAATTAATCAGTGTGCTAAAACTTAAATGTTAGCCAAAGCTGCACGCCACACCTGCACTGCCTGTAGCGCTAGAGTCCCAAAGCTGCAAACATTTATTTATGGGTTTAGCGTTTCTAACGTGAATAGTCAGTTACCATCAGAGAACTTGTGGTAATAAAATTAAGTTTTCAATTATGCATTCTCAGAACTGAGACCCAATACTCTGGCATCATTCAGCTTTTGACAGGCTTATGTCATATTGCCCTGAGCTTGAGGTGGTGTTTTTGACTTTTAAAGGAGATTAGGGGCAAAACTATTGTTTTTACGTATTAATGAAATTTTAAAGGCAGTGGTTACCAGTCTGTGGTATGTGTACCACCAGTGGTACTCAGACAACCTGCCCTGGATCTGGTAGGTGCTAACAGATTTATTATAATTACTTTATATAACAAAATTTGTTGGTGATGCTTAAGGTTGAACTGAAAAAATTGCTGGTGTTTCTTAAGGTTGTATTGTTTTAAATTGGTGGTGCGCAATATGTCAGAATTTGGGAATAGCTGTGTTAAGGGGTCCAACTGTAAGCCACATAAGCAAGCAGTCTCAGGGCTTGCATACAAGAAAACATTCAGGAAAGTTAAGAGGAAATAAGGAAAGTCTGTGAAATTAGAAACCCTTAAGTGGATGCTCTTAAAAGAAAAATGCCTGCAGTCATAGATAGCTTAATCACAGGGAATTAATGCCACTTTTTATATTGTTTTAATATACTTTCACTTACCACCTTTATTTATTTCATCTTAATTTTCCTGAGTGTTTCCAGGTAGACAAGACCTCCCTTCCAGCTAGAAGTCCTCCAGTCATGCTGCACTAACCCTGTGGATTGAAGCACATTTAGAGCCATATATCGCCCTTGCTCTGCATGTGGAATTTGCTTTGATGTCATTGGTAATTGTGTGAGTTGATCTACAGAACTATATGGTCTTTGGTGGCTACATTAATCAAGGTTAGAAGACTCCTGCAACATCTAGATACACAGCAGGAGGGAGAAATTCAGAGGTAATTCTGAATTCAGTTGCTTTTGTACTTTTGATGTAATTTTAATCTCACTTTAGTGGGGGGTAAGTTTGATTTTTATATTACTAAAATGAATGTTAAGTTAAGGCCAAAGGCAGGGTAGATTTGTACCTTATAGATGAAGTTAAGGCCAGTCACTAATTCTTAGTTACTACGTTGCTATTTACTTACATATACTACCCCAGAAAAACAAAACAAACAAGCAAAACACATTGTAATACAGAGACATGTTTGATCCTTCTACTTTTAGAAAAGCATTTTGTTTTTTGAAAATGAAAATCATGTGTTCTGGATTCCTTTACGTACAAAGACTCCAGACTGTAAAGACTGTAACTGCCCGTAACAGGTTGAGCAATAGACAATGAAATGGCAAATTTATCAAGAACCCAATTAAGACATGATCTGGGTAGAAAGGAGCTAATAGTGATGGAGACAAAGTGATGAAGATCTGTCCTTCCCCCTCCCCCATCTATTTTTTTTTAAATATAGTGTATATTTTTCAAGAGTCAAACTTCTTTGCTCTACATTTCTTCAATGTCCTATTTAAGATTTAAAAACACAAGAACCACGCTAGCCAAACTGCCTCCCTCACAGTAATGCAAATAGAAAAAAGAAGTATCCTAAACAACCAGTATATTGGCTTACTAAAGGAAAAACAATGGTGATTGCATAGTTAAGCTTATGTTAACATTTGCAATTAAATAAGTGGATTACAATCCTGCTTTAACACTCAGATAATTTGATTTACTGTGAAAAAGGCATAATAGTTCATCATAGGAAGAATTTGGAGTGCAGCTGTGTACAGAGCTAGTATAGGAAGCAGAAGCATGAAAGACATCAAGACTTGACAGAGAAATCAATAGAAATAGTATACATGTGTTTATTAACATTGGTAACGTCTCCCTAGAAAATTAGAGAATTCCCCCAGAGGTTTATTAGCGGAGTTAAGGTTGCTCACACAGTTACACCATCAACTAGGGCAGAGCAGCAAGAACACCTGATTACATTCTTATGCCAACAACCTGAAAAAAAACAAGTTACCTTTCCCATATCCTTCACAACTATTCACCAGAATGTATGTTGACCTCTCTTCATGCCATCACTGCCGCCAACCCACACACAAAACAGCAACCTTAACTCCAACCACAAACATCAACTATGGATAGGAGGGAAGCCATCATGTTTATTTAGCATGATTTAAGATAACACTACAACAAACATAACAAAGGAATGATGATCAGTAATCCCAACCAATCCCACTTACAACAAACACGCACACAGTTCCCTTCATTAACAATCATTTAACCCAACAAGCTCGAACATCATCAAGGGGAAAAGCTGCACCATGCATTAATCACCTACTTCAAAACACCAATCAACATTCCCAACAATCCAAAAACATCAATTTCTAAACACTCCACATAGCAATACTTTTGGTTTGAGGGGAGGGAGGAGACATCTGGCTAGTAAACATGGGTGAGGTTATGTGACAAAGGTGGACCCTATAACCATGATTTCAAGGGTTGTGTATGAAGGCTTAACTAGCCATTTCCTGGTGTTTCTAATGCTTGTGCTGATAATAAATGCACTTCAAAAACCTGGTCCTGGCTCCTAACTTCACAGGGCAGGAGAGAGAATGTGGAACAACAGCTGCACTTCAAAAGCCACATGGCTTTTAGATTATTTTGTTCCCCCTCACACTTTTTTATGCCAGAAGGGAACATATGGCCCACTGTCTGGAAATATTCCAGCCTAAATTTTTGTTTGATTAATTTCATCCAACTACTCCTCATTACAAGCTCTTGTAACACCCTAAACAGTTATTCTTCCTTTATATTTGTACCCTACAATTAGTTGTAGATGGTTATGTTCTTTTTTAATCACTGTATAACCATAGCTATGCACATCTAGTCCTTTTCATCTTTCCTCATAAATCGGTCTCTCACACTCTCTAATTATGCCTGTGGTTCTTTTCTGAATTCTCTCCAATTTATAGAATTTTTTTTTCTAATTTGAATGTTTCCAGAGCACTAGGCCTGTAAGGGTTACTTCTCTCCAACAGGTGTGGAGACCAATCAGCTCAGCACTAGGTCCCCTGATGAGCCCATCAACCCCAACTGAGGCTCAGCAGGTTGCCTGCTTAGCTTGCTTGCCTGACTGGCTACAGCCCAAAGACAGCCCAAGTAGTTGCAAAATGGATCTCACTCCACAAGCAGTTTCCTGTCCCTTAATTTGTTTCCCCATATAAACAGAAGGGATGATTTGGCTAATCTGTGTCTTGGTTCCCAGATCCTGCCCATTTATTTGCATCTTAGCCCATTTTCCTAGCTCTTGGTCTCTTGATTTCTGAATCTCAGCTCTAACTTAACTCCTACTTCAGATTCTCTGGTTCTTGACTTGTGGGTTCAGTTCTTGGGCTTCAGATAGTTCTTCTACCCACTCTCCCAGACTGCTTTGCATTGTATAGGTGCAATCTTGATACTGTATGGAGAAGCAGGTTCTTACATAAGGTATGCTTACTGGTATCTAAACACCTTCAAAAAGTGTGTTAAGTAGTGTGACTTGTATTATAATTGTCCCCCTGTTCCATGACATTGCATCTCTGCATATGCAGCCTGGCCTTCTTAATGATATCACATTACAAGCTCAGATTTAGCCTGCTGTCAATATTCACACTTCGATATTTGCACCGGAGCAGAGAGCCTGCAAAGGCTACATGCCCTTGATGAAAAGCTAAAGTTAACTATAGAACTTTGTTTTTCAGGCTCTTTGCATTGCACTGAATTTTACCTTGTGTGAACCAGAAAATCCCCCTGTGATATCTACTTAGGACACAAGTTAGTCAACTAAAGCTAGGTATAGACATTCAAAAAACCCAAGGTAGAATCAGTCTAAGTTATACAGTCTTCTGTAAACAGCATAGTTTAGGTCAGTAGCAAACACATCACACATTCACCCTTTGTGGGGAACAGGAGGCGCAGCAAATCTGAGGCTGATTCCACCATTTTTAAACCAGTCTGTGTGTGCTAAGCTTCTGTTCTATTACATATATAGATAGGTTTCTAATCACTTATACCAGTAAAAGTGTAATGTCTGTACCCAGCCCAAGTCACATGTTTTGTTTATGTGGAGAAACAAGCTAATGCAAGCAGGTTAAGACAGACAAGTAGCTTAAGGTTAGCAAGTAAGTTAAGACAAGTAGGCAAGCCATTATAACTAGGGGGGCACTGATAGAGATTTTTTGGGTCGATACCGATGGCCGATTTTTAAAGAGCCATACTGACCAATACCAATCCGATTCCAATATGCAGCCAGACAGCTTGGAGACCAGCACTGGACTGGTAAATCTGGTGTGGTAGAAGGGGTGAGGGGAGGGAATGGGCATGTGGGGGGCAGATGGAGGCCCCTGCAGTGAGGGAGGAAGTGAGGCTGGAGCAGGCGCTGCTCAGCCAGGGTGGGGCAGGGCACGGTACAGAGCTGCGAGCAGCTGGTACGGGGGTAGGGGGCTGGCTCCCACTATGCATGAACCCTGAGAGGGCATGGGGGGTGTGCACCCCCAGATCTATGCATGGGGTGAGGGCAGGCTGCTGCTGAGGGATGAAGCCGGGGGTGGGGCAGAGCTCTTCCCAGCAGGGGGCTGGGCCAGGCTGCACTTGGGGTGGGTGGCAGCAGCACTGGGAGGGGACTCCAGGAGGGGCTGCAACCACCCCAAAATTCATTGTAGCCCCACTGTAACCCACTGCTAGCACCACCACCATTGCACACCCCAAGCCCAGGCCCCCTCCTCGCCCCGCCCTGCTGCCAGGAAGAGCCCAGTGCCACCCCAGCCCAACACCCCTGCTGGAAAGAGCCTGGCACAGCCTCTGACCTGAGCCTGCAGTGACAGCTCACCCCACCACATGCACATATCTAGGGGCACATGCCCCCCCCCCCATGCCTCCCAGGGTGCGCAGTGGTGGGAACCACCCCCCTATGCTACCCGAATGAGTTGGCTCCATCCTGTGCCTGCCCCACCCCAGCTGAGCAATGCCTGCCCCTGCCTCATGCCCTCTCTCACCACAGGGGCCTCAATCTGACCCACCCACCCCGCCATGCCTCTTCCCTCTCCCTGCCCTTCCACCACAACAGGCTTACCAGTCAATGCTGCTCTCCAAGCTGCCAGGCTGTGCTCCTGGCTGCGTGCATGCTGTGGCTGCATGCATGTGTGGGGCATTTATCAGCCACGTTATCAGCCACATCAGGCAAAAAAATGCCCATTTCCAATACTGCCAATTTTCCCTATATCAGTGCCGATCCGATATGGGACCAATGTATCAGTGCACTTCTAATCATAACCCCTTCAAAACTCCCAACAACTGAATGGTATACTGAGTCTCTTCATGTATTGTTTGTTAGAGTATGATCTAAAGTCCCATAATTTATACATTTTAAACAGTTAGTTTTTCTTCCCCCTCAGTAAATGGATAACAGGAAACAGACAAAGCTCCTTAACTTTTCTTTAATCTTCCTCACTAGTGAAGTGAAAAATCAAACGATAATTGTCTGGATGATCTCATTATTGTCAACAAAACCAAAACCTTGAAGTCCACATTGCTGAAATGCTGATACATTAAACAAAAAAAGGAACTGTGCTAACATGTTGTTCAATAAATAAATAAGAGCTATAGAGCACTCCATGATGAATGAGCACCCTGGGAGGGCTTCAGCTTGTCAGAATTATACAGTGACATTAATCACAGCGTAAAAGGATTGCTGCAGGCTTCCAGCGCAAAGCCCTCATTATATCTTAAAAACAAAACAAAACTTCCAAGTCCCTGAAAGTGGAATTCTAACTAACAGTCTTTTCAGCAGAAACAAAACTCAAAAATAAACTGGTTTTCACCATATGGAGACTCACACAAGCAGTGGAAACCTGTCAGTCCTGTTAAAACATCCCACTAAGGTGCCTATACTGGGAATATTGGAAAAGCAGTACTTCTATGGATTCATCTGGCATACCAGTAAAGTGGTGCTTCATATCATATCCACCCTCACACATGCTAAGTAAGTGACACCAGTAAAAGTGCAATTTTGTTAATGGAACTGCATCTACTAAGAGTTTCTGCTGGCACAGCTAAGTTAGTTATGACATCCTGACCAACAGAGCCAGGCTGGCAGGAGTTTATAGGGTAGACATAGTCTTGGATCCGTGTTCTTCAGCTGTTTGCCAAGACACATGCTAAAAGGAGTTAGCACCAAGAATGTCTTAAATGGGTTCAGTTCTATCTGGAGAATTAGTGATGTGTTCCAAGCAAATATAGTGCCCAGAGAGTTAAAGGTGCTGAGCATATTGTGGAACAAAGCCCTAGAACAGTGGTTGGCAACACTTTTGGCCAGAATGACAAAAACACCCCAATCCTGACTCACATCTTGACTTGGCATGCCATGGGAAGACCATGGGGGAGCCATGAGGGATACAATCCTTGTTGCTGGTGGCGACTGCATGCGCACTTCCAAGGGGACAGTGGGAAAGGGGCTGGGGTTGTGTTGCACCCCAAGGCATGTGTGCAGTTGCCACCAGCACAGAGCTGGAGGCAAGTGTTTGTAGCCTGCTTGCCACCTGCTTCAGCTGCCTAGACCCCAGGCTGGCTCTGGCAGGTAGCTGGGAGGCTGCAAATGGCTGCACCAGGCTCCATGGTGGCCATGAACGGCACGTGAACCCAGTGGCTGGGGGGGCATGGTTGTGCCGGCAGTGGCGGGAGTGTGGTGGGAGCGCAGCGGCAGTAAGTGGGGGAGCTCCTGCAGATGCCGCCAGCACTGTTGGAGATGGGGGCGGGGGGGAGAAGTGGCGAGCACTGACCACAGGGCGGTGACCACACGCAGGCACTGCCAGCAGCATCAGCAGCGGCCAGGGGTGATCATGGACCGCCTGCAGATGCCGCTGGCAGTGCCAGCAGTGGGGTGGCAAGCAGCAACTGCCTGCAGGCACCGCCAACAGTGTCAGCAGCACCTTTTTGCAAGGGGTGCACCACCACGCGCAGGGGATGCATGTGCCAGCCATGGATCCCAGGCTGCCTAAAGCAGGGTTGCAGCTTCCCTGTTGCCTTGCTGCAAGCAGCCTGGGCCCCATGACCAGCATCAGCTGTCCAGAAGATGAACTGGCTGTGGCATGCCAAACAAAATGGCCTCACGTACCATGCTCTGGAATGCGTGCTGGGGGTTGCTTCCCTAGAAGCTGAACTTCTTATTCAAATCGTATCTATACTTGCCAAACCTCAACACACAGAAACATGGCGGGATTCCTTAGGATAGCTACAGGGAATTTCTGCTTTTGGTAAAATCAGAATACTCCGAACCTCTCAAAATCTGAACAAAAGTTGTTTGGTACCTTTATACAGTACTAGGATTTTGAATAACATTTATAATTACTCCATTTTTTACTTACTAAGGAACCCTATCTAACTCCCAGCAACAAGGTCATAAATATTTAATAACTGGAGTGATCAACCTCTCCCCAGTTTCCAAGAGGCTTTTAGTTTGGGGGTTTTGGAATACAGTTCCTACTGATCCAGTTCCATACCAAGGGAAAATATTCAGGTACTACTGCCATCCCATCTAATCCAAGTCTATCTGACTAATGTCTGTGCTACAACTGCTATTAATGCTACCATCAGTGGAACTGTATCATTGGGAGTTAGGGATCTGAAAAACTGTTCAGGTTAGATTTTTAAAAAATTTCAAGTCCCACATAGGAACCAAAACAAGTGGCTGGATTTTCAAGAATGCAGTATATTTGTTATGGATCTGTTTCAAAAGCCTGACACTTATTTAGGCAGATGGGAGACTAAGCTGTATTGAAAATATGGTCCTAGTTATGAGTTGGGAGCACTTGAAAAGTCTGCCCAGTGTAAACTAAGTCTTAGATGCCACTGGTCTTTTTCTTTCCAATTGAGCTTTAATCCTGTTTAATCCAATTTTTCTGCACTGCAGTGGGGTAATATTTTCTTCTGCACCTGTAGACCATTCCTCCTGGGCTCATTGCTGTCATAGCCAAAAAAAACTATTTGCTTAAAATACAGTCAGGTGGTTCACATGGTATCTGCCTGTCTTTCATGAAAGGCATCCGAAGTCAGGCCCCAGTCCCACAAGATGATCTGTGTGGGTGCTGGGTTTTACCCATAGTTTGCATATGGATCAGCTTGCATATGGATCAGCCTGCAAAATCAGGGCCATTATTAGTTACAGTGTATATTTAATAACATGTTATAGCTGAATCCCTCCAAAGTTTCTGTTTCCAAGTAAACCATAATATGCTTTGGCATATTTTGACATTTTGGGATGAAAAGCACTCATAAGAGTGAAAACTATTGTTATTTCTTAAGGACAGAGTAGGAGGTGTGCATCTATGGCAAAACACAGAGAGAGAGACTGATTCCAGGCAACATTCTCTGCCAGCTAGTAATTTTAATTTGATCCACCAAGTTGGACTTGAGCAAACTAAAGATATGTCTCTTATGGCTTATTACGGTAGCTAACTGAGCTGAATGCATTATGTCTACAAGCAAAAGAAGAACAAATTTATTTAACTTGCAGAGAAGCCTGACAATATTCCACACTGCAGCTGGTACTCACAGTTCTGAGTTAAAGGAACTCCTGACACCAGATCTTTTCTATTTCATCTACTCCCAGGTGTGTGTTGGCCACAGTTGTCTCATAGAAAATTCAAAACAAAACAAAACCAAAAAAATCAAACTGTGTCAGCCTTTGGAAGTTAGGGACAAGTGAATCCTCCTTCCTTACTGAATCCAGCAACTGGTACAAAAGGAAAACCTTTGAACTTTTAGCACAATTCCTTGCTTTGATTAATTATGAAAGAGGCAGGAAATAGAGAGAATTCCACCAAAGAATGACTCGCCCACAGTAGTTTAAGGATGAAGGTGCATCAGCTTTTCCATCTTTAACACAGAGGATCAGTTTTCAGCAAAGCCAGCCACATACCAACTGCAAAGCAAAAGCCCAACTTTCCCTGTAGTCTCACCAATACAAGGGCTAGAAATCGCTTTGCACAGTGGGTGAATGTTAGCTCCTTGGATTTGCACTTTAGATTTCATTGGAACATCAATGGCATGAATTGTTTCATATTTAGTTCCTTGTTTTTCTCCATTTCTTAGCATTAAACCCATATCACAGATGCTGTAATGACAGTTCCCAGACTCTACTTGGAGGAGTGCTTTTGACTGTATATCTGAAACATTACATGCTAAATATTTTTTTTCAAACAGCTGCTTTATGTTATATTACTAAGATGACCAAGCCAATGCATGGCATTTAATATTCAGGGTGCTTGTGTCCCAGAATAGCAAAAGAGAGTTGCTGTTTCTCCTCACATCTATGGCCAAGCATGAGAATATTAAGCTGAGCTTGGGAAAATTATCAGAGCAAAAGACAGCCTGGAAACAAGTAGAGTTTAAAGTGACATCCAAATTATACATGCAAGAACAGTTAGGTCCAGCAACTGAATGCACAACTGTGTTTGATCATGTTGAGTTACATTATTATAGAAAACACCACCATAGCCAATTATTATGAGAACACACTATACCACCAGCCAATCCAAATGAACTCCTCCCACCAGTATTACTTTTTTAAAGGCAGCTCTTCCTAACGTGATCTGAGACCTTTACAGTACTTAAGAATTTGCTATATACTTGCTACGAAATAAGGTATTTGGGAACATACAGATACCTGTTGATTAGTCTTTTAGGCATTACTAATGGAAATTGTTTCCAACATAGAAAAAAACTGTGTAGTTCTTAATCTGTGCACTAAATATCTGATTTGCATAAATGTTAAACATGTACCGCTGCCAGTGAATGGAACTGCAAGTGCTCAGGACCTTTTACAGCCAGACTCAAAACCCAGCCCAGTCTCTGGATCAACATTCATTTTTGAGTCTTACAACAAGGGATAATAAAATAGCTCAGTCTAACAAGCAAAGTTTAACATCTGATGGAATGATCCCATCTGATGAATCCTGGAGCATATTTGTATTCAAGGTAGTCTCTCCCACTCACAGCTCCTAAGCCATCATTCTCCTACACCTTCACCAACATAAGGGGAGGGAGAAGCAAAGCTGCAGTTAATTCCCTATTTATAGGGATGTAGTAATGCCCTTTCACTCCACCACACATGGTTTTATAACATGTTTCTCAGACTATAACCCTCTGTCCATGATAGCAGTATCAGCTGTTTTAATGCCCAGATTTGAACTGCTTCATTTGTCCTATAATGGACAGGTTTTACAGAAAAATCTATCTTTCTTAGGAATCACAGACTTAACCTTAGCTGTGAGGAAAATAATCTCTCTTGCCCCACCTCAGGCATATCAAGCAAACTACTGTTAATCTATTTACCCCTTTTTACCTCTTTCAACTTTCAGCTCCATTTCTGCACTGGAAACTCCTCTCTTGCATGCATAAGTAACACAGATGATGTCACAAAATGGGCATGTCTACACGTGCATTTACTCTGGCTTAAATTTACTGCACAATAAGTGGGAATAGATCGGCATCTATACATGCAGGCATTAAAGTGTGTTAATGCTGTGTATGGACTGACTTGGGACTAAAGTTAGTCCCAAGTCAGTCCATACACATAGTGTTACTGTGCTGTAAGGTGTCTACATGTGTGTTACTGTGCAGTAACTAATCTGGCATAAATTTGATCCCTGCATCATGCAGGGATCAAATTTATACCCAAGTCAGGGTAAGTCATCATAGCTACTGCACAGTATGGGCATGCACACATAGACATGTGCCTGTACTGCGCAGTAATTTACATTATTACACAGTAAGTGTGCACGTATAGACATGCCCACTGTGTTTCTGTTTTCCTCCTTTCTTTTAAAATGCTAATACATGCTAGTTTTACCTTTTGATGGGCCATGGGGTGTGGAGGTAACCAATTATTCTTTTTTCCTGTGTTCCCTGGTGAAGGGGTTGAATGATTAACAGCATGACCACAGCTCAGCATCATTTAAGAGATGATATTAAAGTTTCCCAATTAAAGATTAATTTTAATTCATTTAAGCTTCTTTTTTTTCCCCACAACTCATAAAATAGTATTTACCTCAAGGCTAGGTACAGACATTCAAAAAGCCAGAGGCAGAATTGATCTAAGTTATGTGTTTTTCTGTAAGTGGTGTAATTTAGATCATTAGCAAACAGAACACATATTCACCCTTTGTTGGGTGGGGGGGGGGCACAAATCTTAGACTGGGTTCTGTCATTTTAAACCAGTCTATGTGCACTGAACTTCTGTTCTATTACTGGTATAGCCTGGTTTCCAATCACTTACCAGTAAAAGTGTAATGTGTGTACCTGGGCCAAATAAGCCAAAAGGAAGCAGTATGCATCATCCCGTTTGATCCAAGCAAGGCTTTTGCCTGTTAATTAGTTATTATTAGAATCAAGCCAGCCCTACCAGCACATCAGGGCTTACTTGAAGAGATGTAAGCAAACAATAATTCTTCATCATAGAGTTATTATATTTCCAATTTCAAAAAAGAGTTCACCTGTGGGGGGGGGAGGGGAGGGGTGAAGCAATATATGGTTGTGGTGGGGTGGGGGGGGGGGGGGGGGGGCAGCTGTATGCCCCTTGCCCCCTGAGCCCTTCTGGTGCTCCTCACTCCCGATCCACAGCCCCCTACTCCCCCAGCCCTGCTGGTGCCCTGCACTCCTGACCTGCAGTCCCCTGTTTCCTCCAAGCCCTACCAGACACGCAGCCCCTGCTGCCCAAGCAGCTTGCTTGCACAAACACACACCTTCCAACAGAGCAAGTGATCTCCTGACAGCCAATCAGCTTCCCCACAACACCCAGTCCCAAGCGAAAGCAAAGGCAAGGCAAAAACCTGGACATTTGCTTACATTTTAAAAAACCCACCCAGATGGAGGACAAAGGGCCAAAAAAGAGGACATGTCCGGGAAAACCTGGACGTATGGTAACCCTGATGTGACATGGGTGTTCTGTCTTATGAAAGTTCTGCAGAAGTTTACAGTGTGGGCTGTGCTACACCTTACACTGTGAGCAAATGTTTGAAGAGGGACACAGATGAAACTGGTCATAGATGGCCTCTCTTTGATCACATCAGTCCTTCTCTTTGCTGTCTGTTTCTTAGACTAGTTCAGTGGACCTTATCCTAACCTGTAGCTTATACATACAGTCCTTTCTTTATCTGTACATTAAAATGAATGATTGGATTTGCTAAAACAACAGAAAGAGCTGATGGAAGGATCTGAAAGCTGTGCCATTATAGCTAGGCTGATGAACATGGAAAGTATCAATATAGACTTCCTGGATCCACTAAATACAGCTTAGTACTAATAAATGTTTTTCTATTTTATGCAGGGTTTTCTGTGCAACTGTCTGCTGCCATATGCAACAAACACTTTCCCTTGCCCTCATTCTCAATGACTGCATTCCATGGTATAGAGTTTGTTGAAGTTTTTGATGAAAAATAATTTTAATGCCAATATTTTTATGGTGAAATATAATTGTTTAAACAATATATTTTACTTCTATTAAATTTAAAAACAAAATATTTTAGAAAAAATAGAAAAAATATTTTTAAAATCCTCTCAGTACTTTTTTTAACAGTAAAAGGTGTGAATGTGTGGAAGGAAGAGACTGGAAGAAACTGCTACCTTGGGGAAAAAACACTTAAAAAAACACAACTTTCCCCCACCTCATTATTGCAACTTCATGCAACTTTATTGAATCCCTTACCATATTGTATATTTTTCTTGGAGTCAAGTGAGTACCTGAAAATCTCAGCTTTCCTTAGAAAAAAAGTAATATTCTAGGCCTAATAGATGCAGAAAAGAGCTGGAAATGTGGATGTCTTAAAGCCTAGAAACTATATATTAAAGGAAAAGAACCCATCCTTTATTGGTTTAAAAAGTCATGATTTTTGAATTCTTGAGAGTGGCAATATACCTATGTTTTCGAAAGGAAAAAAGCTTAAAAAAATTACTTGAGATTTTCTCTCTCCAACAAAAGTAATTCTGTTTTAAATTTCCAAACACATTCAGAATTTTAAAATATATTAATAAAAAAAAACCAAAATGTGAAAAAAACTGAATTGCATTTTAAAATTGAAGTCCTTAAAAAAATCCATGAATTATACTTTTTACCAGCTCTAGTTTAGTGCTTTCATGAATCACTACATTCAATCTTAGAGATGAGCAGTGATGTTTGGGGTTAAATACAGATCCAAACCGTCCCAAAATTTGGAGTGGTTGGGTCTGTAATTTTTGTCCAATGTATTAGACATGAGTATCAGCTCCAAAATTTAGATCTGGAGCTGTATCCTAATTTTTGTAACATTTAATATCATGCACCAAAAGTATTTAAACAGGGCATTTTGGAAGTGACTTGAGTTCATTAGTAACTCCAGTATACTGCTCAAGTTACCTTAACATGCATCTTATGATTCTTAAAAAAGGTCTGAAAAGTTTCTTAAAGGGTTCTGAGTTTGGATGCATCATAAAAAATAAAAATGAAACAATAAGGGTGTCAGAAATTCATGTCTATTCTGGTTTTCCTGTAAAACTATTTGGTCAACTAGAAAACTGGCAGATTTGTGACATCAGAGGAATCTTACAAATGAAACTTGATTAACTCAGACAGGATGCAATTTTTCTTCACGGACCAAGTCTACTCCTATATTAGTGCTTGCTTAGTAAACCTGGGCTACAGCTGCATGTATGGTGTTGCTTCGTGTATTACATTTTTTAATCAGTTCATTTAAATATTGGCAGATAACCACAAAATCTGGTTGACCCACCCTGCCCTAAGCAGTGGAGGAGAGAGGCCAAGGAGCTGCACAAATCTGGGCAAACGTCATGGAGTGCTTGAGGGCTCCTGGAGACTGTGCAGTGAAAAGTCAGGGGCTAGCTTGGGAGGAGGGCTATGGAGGCTCCTCAGTGGCAAGGGCTCCTGTGAAATATGTGGGTATCAAGGAACAAGGAGTTAGGGGAAGGCATCTCCTTAAGGTAGGAAAGGGATGAGGAAAGCCTGATGCAGCTAGCTACAGGATAGGAAAGTTGTTTTTGTAAGGAGGGCATACTGGGGTAGGATGCGCTTCACCTCACCCCTAATGGCAGACGTATCTTTTCCTCTAGGTTGGCTGATCTTGTATGGTGGGCTTTAAACTAGCTTCGCCGGGGGAAGGGGCGGCTTCAAGTGGAGAGGATGCTTCACCACCACACAGGGTGACAAGAGGAAGAGAAGCACAGGTAAGTATCAACGTCCAAGGAGCAGAGGTCCACAACTGTCCTGGGAGTGGGAGGAAGGCACGAGCACGCTTAGGAGGCCTCAGGTGCCTCTACACTAATGCTCATAGTATGGGGTGTAAGCAGGAGGAACTATGCCTCCTGATTGCAAGTAAGAACCCAGACTTAGTAGGGTTCACAGAAACCTGGTGGGACCCTACCTACGACTGGGCGGTGGGCATTCGGGGGTACACCCTATATAGAAGAGACAGGACAGAGAGGAAAGGTTGGGGGGTTGTGCTCTATGTCAAAGAGCACCTCACATCATCAAGGATTAGCTTCGGGTTAGAGGAGGGTTGGGCAGAGACACTATGGGTCAAACTACAAGGGGGGTGTGGTGAAAGGGACCTTACGGTGGGTGTCTACTACAGACCACCCAACCAGGGGGAAGAGCTGAACCAGAACTTCTCCAGTCAGCTTATGGAGGCGGTTAGGTCAAGGGATGTTATTGAAATGGGTGACCTAAACTACCCAGACGTTTGCTGGGAGGAGCAGACAGCCAGGTTTGACCGCTCGTGTAGGTTCCTGGCTGTATTACAGGACCTTCACCTTAT
>NW_005843245.1:214504-221409 GCF_000455745.1 Alligator sinensis | reverse complement strand
AATGGTCATAAGCTGATGGAGAATAGGTTTAGGTTGGAGATCAGAAGGCAATATTTTACAGTTAGGGTGGCCAAAATCTGGAACCAAGTTCCCAGGGAAGTGGTCCTCGCCCCTACCTTGGGCAAATTCAAGAGGAGGTTGGAATATCACCTGTCTGGGGTCTTGTGAACCCAGCATTCATTCCTGCCTGTGGTAGGGGGGCAGGCTAGATGATCTGTTCAGGTCCCTCCTGACCCTAGCTACTATGAAACTATGAAACTACTATTGGCCTCTCCCTTCCTGACCCACACTGGGTCTCCTTAAGGCTTCTTCCAAAATGGCCAGGGTGAACACGAGGCATCTCAATAGTGACCCCTCATGGCCAAAAGACAAATCTGCAGACCAGTACTCTCAGCCAAATGTGTGATTCTGTTTGAACTATGCTATTGTATAACAAGGCTGCCAAATGCAAGTGTCAGTGAGGCCTATGACTCAAAACAGCCCTGCAGGCTTTAATCTCATTTGTATCCAAGAAGTGCCCTAACATAAATAGAAATAAAAGCAACATTTAACTGAAAGAGCTGGGAGAAATGTTCTCTATGTTAAAGGTTCAATACCCACCATCCCTGCAATTCAAAGCTCGCAAGTATCCTAAGTTTGCATCTCTCAATCACCCAAAAAGTCAGGTAGCAAAACAGGGACATTAATATTTCACATTCCTGTTATTTCTAAGGCAAAAAGCAAGCAAAAAATACCCTCAATCCTTCCTTAGACATAAAGAAGCCAAAAAGGACACAAACTTGTTCTGTCTCCCCATTTGCAGGTTTACTTTAAACAGACTAAGTCTCCTCTCCCCCTGAAAAAAGAAAAAATGCTGTTTAAACAAATAACAGATGCTGCCTAAGCTCATGGCATGCTAAATGCATACTAAAGACATATGTTGTTGTCTTCTACCTTAGCCATATGTCCCCCACACACATACTCTTTGGTATTCTTTGAGTTGGCCTGGTGAGAGATCACAAGAGATTGTGTGCTTTGGGTGCACACTTTTTTCAATCTACATGTTTTTAAAAAATCCAATTAGATTGATTTAATAAATGACATATCCTACAAAGTAAACAATGCAAATAAAAAGGTCTGGGAAATAAAAATTATCCATTACAATTAGAGGGATTTTTTAAAGTGTAGGCTACATCTCTGCATATATATTGTTACATAATTGTTGCTTGTAAATTTGCTAATATGTAACTTTAGACTAAAACTGACTTTTAGTCTTTGGCTTGTTGCATCAAATTGTATAACACAGATCTCTGTTTCAATTTGTGGTAATTTAGTCTAGTTGCCCTACATTATGACAACTCTCAATTTTATTTAAAATGGCCTGAGCTCCACATTGCTATCTCTGGATTCTAAACTGGCTGATCATTCCTGGCTGATAAAACCCGTATGTTGTCACACATGCTGTTTAACTGTGCCAGATCTATGAGACCTAGAAAATGGAACTCAGAGAATACCCCCGCCTTTAAGGACTGACACAGAAAACTCCAGCGGCTCTGTGCACTTAAACGATAACCAATGATCCAGGAGCAGAACCTTTTGTGTTTAACTACAAAATTCATGCTACATCCACACTCTCACCTGCTACACTGACTCCACTGGGCTTATGCAGGGTGTAAAAGAGCATAGATTATGGCCTGGTAGATTTACCTGCTGGGGGGGGGGCGGCATGCTTTAATTAGGGCACCTCTGAGAGCTGCAAATTTCGGGTGGCTACTAGGCGGCCGAATCTCCAAATCTGAATCGAATCAGGAGACCCTTTAATCTCTCCGATTTGATTCAGAAAGAGTCAATGATTCATACATAGACATGGCTTTAAATGTTTTTTCTACATACCTCAAGGTACCAGGTGGCTTGTAAATGCCAAGATGGGGGGTGGATGGAGTGTCCCACAAGAGCACAAGGCTGGGGGAAGGGAGGTCCCCAGCACATTTAGCAATGGACCCAGAAGTGGACCAGAAGCACTTCCGGTCAACTCCTGGGTCCACAGCCAAATGCACAAGGACTCATCCCACCACCCCCTCCAGCTTGGTAACTGGTGCCTCCTGGGTCTGGCAGGGCACCTGGGGTCCCCCTATGGCTGATCACTGAGCTGAGGGTATATGGGGGAGTCCCCCGCATTCTCGGCAGCAGACCCAGAAGTGGACTGGAAATACTTCCAGTCCATTTCCGGGTCCATCGCCAAGCATGCGAGGGGCCCTCCCCGTGCTCCTGCGGGATGCTCCATCCACGCCACCATCTCAGCATTTACAAGCCACACCTGGTACCTCAAAGTATGTAGAAAAAACACTTAAAGCTGTGTCTATGGCTGAATTGCTGATTGTCCGAATTAGCATCGAATCTTCAGATTTGTATTCGGCCAAATTAAATCGGGACAGTGATCCAAATCAACTAATAGAATCACTGTCCCTTGAATCAGGCTGAATCCAAATCAGAATCGAATATGACCCGCTTTGCACACCCCTAGTGGCTGCAGCCTCCTCTCAATGCCACCGGAGCCAGCTCCAAGCCCAGCTCCCAGCAAGAACAGCCCCGCGCAGCACCAGCTCTGGCTCCACCCCGCAGTTGCAGCCCATCCTGTGCCACACAGATCTGGGGGTGCATGTCCCCCCACCCCTGTCCTCCCAGGGTGCAAGCAGCAGCAGGAGCTACCCCCACCCCATGAGCCATGGCTCCATCCCTCCCCCTCCCCTGCCATGGCTGGGCAGTGCCTGCCCCTGCCCACTCCCTTACCGTGGCAGGCACCCACACCTCTGCCCTCCCCCCTCCCCTTCCACCACACTGGAATTACCACCTGATGGCAGCTGTATCAGATATCAGATTGGCCAATATGCCTCCTTAAATATCGGCTATCAGTATCGGCCCCAAAAATCTCTATTGGTGCACCCCTAGTGGGGGCACTTTAACTAAAGCTCATTCAACAAGCTTTAGCTAAAGCACCCCACTGCCATTTTGAAGCATGGAGATGCTGAATACACAAGACAAGGAGGCTGCTGGAGCACGCTAATTAACACATTGGAGCAGTGACCTTGCATGTGTACAGGCACCCAAACATTTATCTAGGGGTCATCAGTTGGGGGTATGCATACCCCTGGGGTACTTAGGCTGTAGGGGGTATGTGCAGGCAGGTATGCAGGTGGAGATGGAGCATGACCCGGGGCAAGGTGGTGGCATACTTCTGATCCACTTCTGGGTCCACCAGGGAGTGTGCTGAGGGGCCCCCCTGCACCTCCCCAACTTGATGATCGGCCACAGGGGGACCCCGGGTGCCCCCCCAGACCCAGGAGGCACCAGTTGCCAAGCCGGAGGGGCATGTGGGGGATCCCCAGCGCGCTCTCCACTGGACCCAGAAGTGGACTGGAAGTGCTTCTGGTCCCCTTCCAGGTCTGCTGCTGAGCGTGCTTGGGAGCTCCCTGTGCTTCTGTGGGACACTCCATGTGCCCCAGCATCGCAGTGTTCATGAGCTACCTGCTGCCTTGAGGTATGTAGAAAAAACACTTAAAGCTGTGTCTATGTCTGAATCACTGGATCTTTCTGAATCGATCCGGAGAGTTCCAATTTGATTCGGAGAGATTCAAGGGTCATCTGATTCAATTTGGATTCAGAGATCTGGGCACTGAATCAGGCCAAATCTCCACTGAATTGAATCAGGGACTGAAGCTTCACACAGCCCTAATGTTTAAGCATTCTTCTGGAAGCCACAAGCCCTCTCCCTAGTCCTCCTGTAGGAAGAATGTGAGGAGAGGGATTAGACAATTATATCATTCTCATTCTGTTAACAGTAACCACCCCTGTATTTCCTCATATATACCCACTATAGCAACTGCAAGGAATGCACCCTTCAAAATATAAAGGTAAGTATGGAAATAATTTGTATCCTTTTGGAGTGCTTCCCATATCAAATACTAGGCATTACTGTGTTGTTCCCATGTTCTATGAAGATTGTGTGGATATATACTTGTGGTAGGTCCATGCCCCATTCACCATGCCACTGAGTTCCAGGTGGCCAGTCTGCAAGTGGCTGCTTTGGCACCCTACAGTCCCTCAAGGCTCCTGAGACAAAAGAAACTGGGCAGTTGTGCCTGGGGGGAAGCAAGAAGGAGGGAGCACCTGCAGCACCTCCAGAAGCCTCCCTCGTGGCAGGGATGGGCTGGTATATCTGCAAGCAGGCAGACCACCAAGCAGCACAGCAGCTCAGACTGCAGCAGCACTTTCCCTGCTGCATCTGAGCCTTCATTTGCTGAAGTTGCAGGGCCCACACAAGCCAGATGTGGCCCGAGCAGATCAAAGTGAGGAAAGAAGGAGCCCGGGCACCAGCGGAGGGGCAGTTGCCCATGGAGCCAGGGCCTTGGAACCTACTGCAACCATATCCACACCAGATTCAGCCTGCAGGTACACACGGAGTAGCTGGGGCAGGACAGAAGTGGCTCAGGAAGCATCAGCGGATCCCTCCATGGGCACAAGACCATTGAGGAGCCAGGCTACAGAACCCACCATGCTGGTATGCCTTCAGGCCCTGAGACCCATGGTTGAGCAGTGCCAGGTCCCTAGGGGTAGCAAGGGCGTGGGGAGTAGCCCCACAGGGCACTATAAGATGTGGCTGGGTGTCAGCTGATCCAAAGCCCAGTGCTCTTGGGGACACAACCCCAATGTAGGAGTTGTGTGAGGGCCACAAAGTGCACTTCACATGTAGGGGATGAAGCGCCAAAGAACAGGCACCTGATGTGGTGAGCATCGTTGCCCTGCTCGCTTGCACTCTAGGGAGAATTTCAGTCCGAGCATCGTTGAGTTGTCCATTTTCCAACTGGAGACACTTACATCACCAGCTGGGCAAGTGAAGCAGAGACAGACCACCCAGGAGGAACAGGCAGTGCCTGCAACACACCCAGATCCTGCTAAGACCCAAGACATAACACCTGAGTGGAAAGGGGTGGGGTGAAGGGGAGGTAAGAAGCCCCACAGAAGAAGCACCAGCTAAGGCACTAAGGGTTTTGGAAAACACTGAACAACATCCTCCAGTGGAACCTCAAGTAACAGCAAGTCATGGCAGGAGAGTAAACTCTGGTGCAGCATGCTTAGGTGGGCAGAACAGGCCAGTAGCAACACGATGAGCATGGGCCTGCCACAATACTATACAATTTTTACATGTCTAGAGTTAATAAAAGCTGCACAAAATAAATTTGTTTGTAATTTAAAATCTTAACAGAGATTATTAGCTATATATTTTTAATACAAAACCCACCAAACCTTTCCAAATATTAATACAATGACAAGCAATGCAGAATTCAAAATGAGTGAGGCCCTGTGTATTACAAAGTACATTTGACTTCAATTGTGGGGTAAGATCCCAAATACCATGCTAAATGATTGCTCAAGTCAGCAAAGCACAGAAACATAGGCTTAACATTAAGTCTGTGCTTCCATTAACTTTGACAGAACTTCAGTAGTATGTGCTTCTATTGACTTTATGGTTAGAAGCTTTGTGATCTAGAGCACAAAATTCTTCCATGTTGTAAAAAGGATCCTGACAATGACATATCCATACTTGCTATATGTCTTTTTCTGCATAATCTACAGGACTTTCACTTACTTCTTCATTAGCAATGTATGGAATGATAAGAATGACAATATCTACCAATTATATATCAGATCTCTAGGGACTTACAAAGGACATATTCTACCCATGATATTAAAGAAGAAAAAAATCCCATCGGTCCTATCATTTCTTATACTTCCATATTTTGGTGACATGAAAAAAACTGAATTTTTAGCAATAGCAGATTAGCACATAACTCCCATTAATACTAAGAAAATACGGGGCTGGTCTAGAAACTTCACAGCAAATGATTTTCCCTCATCATTTCTATACATAACAGTATTTGACATGACTCATAGCTGTCTCAATATTTTATTATTTAATACCGGTCTATATCTGATAGCAAAATGTAGGAGCCATCATTGTAATCTGAATTCATTTGCACAATTCAATTAGTGTTAACTTTAGTTACTCTAATTAACTCTAGTCAATAGGATTATTCATTAGTGCAATGTTAAGCACATGCATAATTCATTTGTTAAAGGAGTCCTCTTCATTTTCTGCTGCATGGGTTATCAGGCCTTTTTTCTATGACTCCTTCTCTTCCATTTACACACCCTGTACACTGAAGAATAATTTTCAATCCAGTCTCCTTGGATACACCCAGTATATGTATATTCTCAGGATCACGTGCCTACACAACACTGAAGAGGTTTCCTTAGACATTTGATTGGTGGGCAACCATTACATACTTGGAAATCGGAAATTCAGAACAGATTGTCCTCTACTTCTGATGTATCTTTAACAGGTCTTGCTCTGTTGCAGACTTAATGGTCTGTGGTTTATCTACCCTTCCCATGATTTATGGACATCTTCTCTTCTTTTTCACTGTCTTTCTGAGGTTGCTTTGGAGATCTACAGGTGAATGGTCTCAAAGCCAGTCTTTAAATCCTTAATGAGCTTTACTTTAATAAAGTCAGAATCAAAATATCTAGGACTTTTGTAATTCTTTTTATCCACTTCAATTTTGTGTTAATTTCACATAAGATTGAATTAGAAATCACGTGCAAAAACTTGTTTCAAATCATTAGCTGCAAAACCATTTCCTCCTCTGCTCCTTAAAAATGAGATTTGCTTGAGGCCCAGGCTGTGTTAGATCAGCAGTTCCCAGCCTTGGGGTCATGACCCAATTTGGGGTCATAATGATAAAAAATGGGGTCGCACACTCATGAGGAGGGAGGCATAGGGAGGCACGTGCCCCCCAGATTTGTGCACAGGGCAGGGGTGGATGCAGGATGCCCACTGTGAGCGCTGGGCTCCCTGCCCTGCTGCT
>NW_005843245.1:196780-214494 GCF_000455745.1 Alligator sinensis | reverse complement strand
CTGCTCCGTTTTCCCTGGCGCCTCCATACCAGAGTGGGGTGGGGAGGCTCGGTGCTGCTGCTGGGAGCCCCACACTGGCCACACCACCATGGCAAGGTGCCCCCTGCCTGCCCAGCACCAGTGTGGAACACAACTGTGCACCGCTGCTGCCACTGCTGCCAGGCAGGCAGGAGGCACTTTGCCATGGCAGTGTAAGCCTGCTTTTGTTTTACACAGAAACAAGTTGTGCCTTAGGGCTTGGGAGGCTGTGCAAACACCAGCTAGGGCCATATAGTGATGTCTTTGGAGTGTTCCACTCACAGGGTGTACCCCTCAACTTTCCTGCCATGCCTTGATCTTTTATGGTTATAGGGAGGGTTCTAAAGTGTCAGCAACAACCCTTGTGGGTATGGGTGTTCTTGGGGCTCCGCCTCCCCTTATGCCCCTGCCCCACACCAACCAGATATTAGATCGTGGTACCATCCCAGAGTCCCAGATATATGGGACAGAGTCTGCAGCTGCACTCTAGTCAC
The DNA here is from genome assembly GCF_000455745.1 of Alligator sinensis. Taxonomy (NCBI): domain Eukaryota; kingdom Metazoa; phylum Chordata; order Crocodylia; family Alligatoridae; genus Alligator; species Alligator sinensis. Next base: position 213,982 of record NW_005843245.1, on the reverse strand, counting down.
ATGCGCAATACATGTGCAATCCTGTAATTCTGAGTCTCCAGATCACCAGGGCTTCCTGTCCCACGTGTTCCTCCTCCTAAAGTCTGAGAGCATGTATCCACATGAAGCCTCTCTCCTTGCTGGCTCCTAGGGTTATACTCCCAGCAGTTCAGGTCCCTTGTTGACTGAAAAGCCCTCCGGGCTTTCAGTCTGTAGATTTGGCTGTGCTACCTGCTGGTCTTGAGGTCGCTGGGTCCTTGGGTCCTGTGGAGGTCCAGAAACTCCCTCTGACTGATCCTGCTTCCTCTTTTCTAGATGTCTCAGGGCATGGTCTTCTGATGTCACTCCCATCATGTGCCCTGACTCAGAGGGAGTGCATACTTTTAAACCAAAGCTGCGGCAGTGAACATTGCTCCATCGTCGGCATCTCCACACCTGCAGGTAAGTAATAGCCACCTCCTGCCCTTACAGGGCTCACTGCCACTCTTTGCCAGCAGCTTACTATGCCTACTGGGGTCCTCCCATGTTGGCATTGATGTATCCAGCATGCCCCACTATCACAGGTGGCACAGCCAGCGTAGGGCTCCCTGCAGTGGCACTGAGCCTCACTGATCTCTCATGCCAGGTCTCACCCGCTAAGCTGCAGAGGCCCCCAGGGGAAGGGCAATGGGATGGGGAGCCCTGAGTCTGCAGCAGGCAGCCAGCATTCTCTGCTCCAGCTCCAGAAGCCCCTGTCTCCCACAGGTGGCAGCCAGGTCTTGGGCACTGCTGGGGGGGCAGAGTGCTGTGGGCCCTGACTCTGGTCCCATAGCCCTGGCAGCTGAGGGCCCCTGCTGGCAGGGCTCAGAGGGGGGGGAGGGGGCTGCCAGTCATGTGCATGCCAGGCAGCTGGAGCCAATCCCCGCTGCTGGAGCCAATCCCTGCCATGTTGGGGGGTTGTGCCATGAGGCTCCAGTGGCCCTGACAGCTGTTGCTGAAGCCAGTGAGTGCAGAGATGCTGGGCCTGGGCAGTGATCAGGGGCTGCGACCGAGCTAGGAAATGATGGGAGCTGGGGAAGCAAGTGGGGGCTGGGGCTGGGTGGGGAGCATGTGGGGCATGTAGCGGAGGGGCAATAGCCCCTGTGGCCCCTGTTGAGGGGCTGTGTCCTGTGGGGGGAAGGGACCCACCCCTCCTAAGCACCCCCCCAAATGCCCTCCCCACACCCACAGTCCCCCCACAATCCACCCACAAACTCCACACCCCCAGAAAACCCTCACACACATACCTGACCCTGTGGGTCAGGAGTGAGGAGACTGGAATGGGGGGAAGGCTGTGGGTTGAGAGTGAGGGGCAAAGACAGGGGCAGGGCACTAGCATATCAGTGCTGCTACATGCTGCACATCCTGGTGTACATCCTGGTGAGCGAAGGGGGTAGGGGCAGCTCTGATGTTTCTATGACAAAATAGACAAAAGTCAATGGTCAATGCCAACTGTATAGATATTTAGAATTTATTTTATTATGAGGCACTGGTAGGCTTCCAAATTGCTTTAAAATTATAAATATATCAATAAAACATTGCCCAACTGATTTGATCTCTCTCTCTCTATATATATATATGTATGTCTAGTGGTCTTCTGTTTTACTTGTGGAAGAACATGGATTTGGGGGTATTTTAAAAAGTGACTTTGGGATATTTTTTATCAGGGATTTTGCAGTTTTTAAATAGGCAACACCAGAATTCCTGCTAGTGAGGCAAGTGGCAGGACCCAGGCAGAGAAGGCTGCTCAAAGCTGGCACCCAGGACCCAGCTGGAGGTGGCTGATCTTCTGGCCACTTGGAGCCAGGAGGACATGCTTTGACAGTTCAAAGCAGGCCACCACCCTGAGAACATCTTCCAGGTGATAGTTGCCCAGATGGCCAGGCAGTGGCACACATGGCAGCAGTGCTGCAAAAAGGCCAACTGACCTGCCATAACCCACTGGTAGCTGACCAAGAGGTGCAGATACCTCTAATGTCCATGCAGTCCCCATCCGGGTCTGGCAGGCATGCAGCCTTGGGGCCAAATGCTGTCGCAGGTGGCAGCAGGTCATAGCTAGGCAGCAGCCCCCACTGCCAGACTGCTGCAGTGGGTAGAGGGTGCAAGGAACTCTCAGGGCTGCTTCAGCAGTCCAGCTGGCACAAGGGGTAGTGTCCCCAGGTACCAATTGGCCAGACTTCAGAAGCTCCTGAGAGTGAGTAGCCCTGAGCTGCTTGCCAGGGAAGCTTTTTATACTGCTGGGGCCAACACAGGTGCTAGCCCCAGGCTCTAGCTCCCCCTGGCTGCAGATCCAGGAGAAGCCAGGCAGGGTTATTTTGCCCCAAGTGGCACAATTTGCCCCACACCAAATTGCATGTCCAGGCAAGTGCATTGAGGCAAAAAGCCCCAGCTCAAATTTGCACCACTTCTGTTTGAACTGCTGCAAGTGCATGTGCCTGCATGTGTGGACGTGCCCTAAGTGGTATTGTCATAACTGACAATAAAATTAATAATATCTATTTCAACAACTGGATCAATTATAAACTCTTTGGAATTGATCATCAATCCCAGTGCAACTGAACCTGTACTCCATTGCACTGTCCCATTTTTAACATACATACTCCATTCTACCACAGGTGGTACCAGGCTTTCATATATGAAGTCTAGAGTTTCATTACAGAGATAGTTACATATGCACCCAACAGAGACAGAACACAACCTGCATTTTGAAAGGAGACAACAGCAGGGTTACAAAAATATAAAGGATACTGGAGGCTGTCTCTCTCAGCCTGGATGGGTAACCTAACTATTTTTCCATTTTATCACCTATTTGAAGGCACCTGAATTCTTTGGAAATCATTATCTTATCTATACTGAAACAATGTCACATTAGTGGTCTAAGCTTCTTTTTAACATTTCATTATGAGGAATGACATTCTTGCAAATCACATTTTTCCTACCTACCACATTCAATTATAATGAATCATTATCTAATTTATCATGGGTTTTCCTATTTCCATAGTGTTTATTTGGTATGCATTTCTCCTTTTGAATTACTGTTGAAATATTTGGGAATAAAAGCTTCCTGATGACATGCAGTGATAGCAGGAGACCAAAATATTCATCCTTCACAGCACAAGGTGTTCAGCTACTTCCCATTCAAAGAAAGGCATACTTCAAAACAGCTCAAAAGCAACTTTTAAAGGAAGCCACAAAGGAATATGCATTGAGAAATGCCATTCTTCACTAGGAAGATCAAGAATGCATTGGAACAAGTTAGCCAGGCACCACCCTTTCAAGCTGATATACTTCCTGGAACCTCAGATGTCAGTAACACTGCAGTTTGAAAGTGGATGAGTACAAGGTTTACATTCACAGAAGAATGTTTACCTTCGGATAACACTTTAGCCCAAGGAAACAAAGAGCCGCCTGTAAATGAACCACAATAGCTATGTGGACAGTGAATGACAGACAAAAGACGAACGATGTGAATTTTCAAAGATCCACTATGTCATGCAAAGTATGTGGTGGCCAGGTCCCAGCCATTCACTCAGTATTATATTGACTCATACTAATCAAAAACCAGCATTATCTATAGAAATAATGACTGCATGAAACATAATAGCTACTGAGTTATTCCAAGGAAACCTTGGGATTTTCTGTACTTTCACTGTAAATGTCTATGCTTGCTGCATAAACAGGCAAGAGAGACTACAATACCAATTAAAAGGCAAATGTAATGTTCAGCAACTGTTGCATTCTGAAAAGTAACATTTTTTTCATTTTGGAAACTAGTTTTTCCTGTATTAAAGTAGTTAAATATATGGAGGCTTAACTCTCACATCTCAGAATGTAGCTCTTGAACCTGAGCAGACAAGGTTAAGTGTTCATAATCTAAAAGGGAAAAGTTTTAATTAGGGCTGTTTTTTCAGATTTCAACATACCTGAGCACAGACTCAGCAATAGCTTCCATTCAATAATTAGGGTAAATAGGATATTGACAATCTTTGCTCTTTAAAGCCTACGTCTCAATTGATAAGAGAGGAGGAAAATGGATGAACATTACAAAACTAAGTTGATAATTTGTCATAATTATAAATGAGCAATTTGACATTTTTATTGATCATTAAAAGTAATAGTTTATGGAATATCTCAAAGGCTGTAGTCATCAGGCTGATAGTGTTTATTTGGTTACGGATGGGTAACCAAATGGTGGTCCACTGAATATTTCCAGGCAGCCCAAGGATCTGTTCCATAACTGTGAAAAAACATGTATTTGCTGCCCTAAAAATGAACTCTTCATTACTCAAGCTTCAAGCAGAGCTTTTGCCTATTTGCTCAACTGCACAGATAGTAAATGTAATAATAAGGCATATTTTGTGAGTCTTTCACTGATCTAAATCCAATCATCATATCCTGATGACACCCGAACTGGAGAAGCAGTAAAACAGAAAGTAGAACAGCACCAGACTTCAGAGTGACTTGAAAAGATTAGGGCAGTGAGGGCTAAAGTAAAAAAGAAGACTCAGTACAAATAACTCTAACAAGTTACCCTCAGGGAAGGGAAGCAAACAGAAAAGGTACTAATAGGAGGACACAAACTTGGTGGCTAGCAAATCACATTCATAAAGTGAATTATTTTTCTATCTTAACCCCTTATATTGTGTTAATACAAATTTATGTTAGGAAACTCTGGTTATCACAAACAATACATGGGACCAAGACTGGGAGGGGAGGAGGTCCCTGTCTTCAAAAGTAGATCATACAATGCAGAAAACCTGATAAACACTGGACTAGAATTGTTCACTGCTAAGATGTCCAGAGTGAATAAAAGTATTCATTCCCTGATGAGCATGTAGTATTATATGTAAATCAAGTGGGTGGTTTCAATCCAACTTTGCATTTTTGGGGGTTGCTACTCTTCTTTAAGAATCGGGTCTTCTTCTAGTATGGGTTGCAATTGTTTGAGGATTTTCCTTACTGGAACCTATATGGAAAATCCTCAAACAACTATAATCCATACTGAAGAAGACCCAATTCTTAACAACATCTTCCCAGATCCACCTATCCTAGCCTTTAAACAAGCACCAAACCTCGCTAACTTTATCACCAGAAGCAACCTTCCTATGGCCCAAAACACACCGGATGGATCCAGACCATGCCAGGACAAGAAATGTAAAACTTGCAAACAAATCTACACCACCCCCACAATAACTACACCCCACAACAGAGCCATCAGCATACCTGGATCTTACACCTGCACCTCCAGAAATGTAAAATATGTCATCCAGTGCACCAAATGCTCTGATGGAAAATATGTAGGAGACACCAAACAACAACTACATACCAGAATGAATGCACACCTGAAATCTATCAAAGACAAGAATACCCAGTTACCTGTGCGAGCATGTTTCTCACAAGAAAACCACTCTCTCTCCAATTTCTCAGTTCTAATCCTCAAAGGGAATTTACAGAACACCTTTCACAGACAAGCCTACAAACTTCACTTCATCAATTTACTGGATACAAAAAATCACGGACTAGATATAAATATGGATATTGGATTTATGATGCATTATAACCTGCCTAACATCTGATTCCCCAGGTACCTCTCCACTATTTATCAACTATATTCATTCCCCTCCCCCACCACCCCAACCTGTCTCTCACCCATTGACTCCTTAATTTACATTGTCACCGACCGGCTTTCTTGCATGCATACCAATCTCTGGCTTCTTTACTATTCATTCCATCCAGGAAGAGTACAGACCAACTGCAGATGCTTCCTCAGTCTGACGAAGGGTATTTATACCTAATAGCTTGCAAAGAAGATTTTTTTCCAACTACTTGAGTTGGTCTAATAAAAGATATCAGATTTACCCAAAGAACCTTGTTAACTTAAAATAAGTTAATCTGCTCCCAGGATGTACTACACCTCTTCTTAAAGTAAACCCAGAAATTTATGCTCCAGGCTGATATTTCAACATCTTTCACCCACATTAAATTCACACATACACATAAAATAAGAGACATGGCCCTTTAAAGGAAGCAGATATTTAAATATGAAACTTTACATTAAAATATACATTTATACACAACATACTTTGGAGTTTATCAAAAATGTTATTTTAGAGGCTGGAAGAGAAGCTAAGGTTAGAGGGGGGAAAAAGGCAGATGTGTCTTCAACCTATTAATTTTTCATTTAAACCTTTAGTGAAAAGCTACCACAGCTGCAGGATAACAAAGTTAGTGGCTGGGTGGAACATGAAAGGCCTGACTTGCTACCTCCAGGTTTCTCTTTTTTTAATCTTAAACTGACCAGCTCTACAAAGTGTAATGCCTTGAAGCTGAAAACATTCTTGGTTTTCAGATCCTAAAAATAATATTTTTTTTCTCTCTGGAAAAACTTTTTGATTTTCCAGAATTTCCTAAAAGTTCAAGACATTCTCCTTTTCTTGCAAATTTACAGAAAGTGACACGTACCAATTTTCCATCCCTCTTATATTCTATCTACCCACAACAAATGGTATCATTTTAACCATATAATATGGTTAAAATGCTACACACTTCTCGTTAGCATGGATGTGACTATACAGTAAAAAGGTAACTAAACTAGAATACTCCTGTACAGATAGGGAAATAAGCTATATTAATATATGCTATAACTAGCATAACTGCACCTACACTAGTAATTGTATCAGTATCACTATAGCAGTAAAATTTACACTGACAACTGAAGTAATTGCACCAGTACTGTGTGGACCCAGTCTTCTTATAAAGTGAGTGATATTGCTCTTCAGATATACAATTCAGACTTCCCTGAACAGTGTTCTATACCTTTCAGAAATTATTACTGGAGACCCAACAAGGGATCATTGTGCCAGGCTCTGTAAATAAAAAAGGAAGAAATTAAGAGGTTTTCACCGTGGACCAGATTCTACAACTTATTGTGATATAGTATGGCTATGTTATAATATGGAGATGTAGAGAGGAATATAAAAATACCCTTCTTCCTAGAAATGCCCTACTGTATGAGCACAGATCTGGCACAGAGAAGAAATAGTAATACGTCAATTATCTTCAAGACCCAAGAGATGGTTGAAGACAGAGACAAAGCACAATTTGTTTCAGCTATTCTGCACTGCCGTAAAACCATATGAGGGCCTGTCAACTTGCAACCATTCCAGGGGTGCTCTAAGTGGACCTGAAGAGGTAGCTCAAGGTAGAAAGTGAGTGATAAAAATGCAGCTTAAAACCTCTGATGGTCCTATCCAGAACACCAGCATATGGTGATCAGTAACCCTTACATGAAAGTGGAAGAAACAGCATTGAAGGGGACATTTTCCACCACGTTCATCAAATCAGATACGTGAAGAAATAGGAAGATGACAACTTGCTAATATTACTATGAAGTACAACTAGTTCTGAAAACGAAAATAATACAAATACAGTGTGTCTTCTAATACTGTTCTTTGTCCTTTTCAAAGCCTCCATGTACATATAGCCTGCCTCCTGTAATTACTAGAAATTACCAGGCTTCTTTGTCACTTGAACTCAGCCTAGGAAGATACTGTGTGTTCTCAGGAATACTGGATGGGTGTAGGGATAGGACAGTCACTGTTTGTGACAGAGGTGTGAGTGCAGTCAAGTCATGCTGCTATCCAGTTGTTTGTTCTACCCAGTGGACCCCACTTCCTTTGCAGTGTTTCAGTGTTTGAGCAACCCTCTACCAGTGATAGGAAGACAGACACTGGATGTTTTTACATATATTATGCAACAAAGGTTCTTCAAAGTTTTTCTCTCAGTAGCTACAGTGAATTAAAGTTAAGAACAAAGCAAAGCTACTTCTTCCTGATTTAAAAATAACACAAAGTGCAAATTTCTTTTGAAGAGAGTAGCCCATGAATCAGGGTACCAAGGAACAAAGGGCCTAAAGTTTCCATCCAAGGAAACTGAAGGAAATTTCTGTTTCCTACAGCAGCACATCAAACATTTCACAGGATCTCCCTGGCTATGTACAAATCCCTTCGACTTCAACAATGTTTTTGAAAGACTCACACAGATGTGAATAAAAATAATAAAAGAACATTGTTCCTTCCTGTTGGTGGGAAAGAATGGATTTTATCAGCAAGTACTCTGAAGAGTCATGGCACAGCAAAATAGACAACGATATCTCAATAAGGTGCTTTGACAATGATTGTGCCTCCTTTGAAGAGGATAGCATAACCATTTAAAAGAGTAACCTTTTCTCTCTGGATAGGGTAGGTATTGTATTAGCTGTACACCACCTATCTCTATTACATGTTACACTTAAGGAATGATTAATGAGATAATCAAGCCTTAAAAGTTGTGACCCAGCTACACATTCAACCAATTAATGGCATGATAAAACAAGCAATAAGCCACAAAGTTATTCAACAAAATAGTGTAATAATGTTGTAGCTTGTTCTAATCTCACCATTAATTGAATGAATGGCCAGGTGCTCCCCTGTGGCTGGAAGCCCCGTCAGCTGAGGGGCTGCCAGCCACAGGGGTGCACGACCCACTGCCAGCCCCACAACTGGAGCTGTCAGCAGCAGCACTTGCAGCTTGTGGCAGGGAGAACGCTGCCTGCCCAGTGGTAGCATCCTTTCCACTGTCCCCGCTGTGAGCCCCACAGCTGAGGATGCTTGCAGTCTGGGCAGCATTCCTCGTGCTGTCCCCACAGAGAATTCTGTAACCAGCGGTGGCTGTGTGGTGTGCAGAAGGGGCAATGTAGGGAATGTTGCCCACTGCAAGCCCCGCTGAGCCATGTCAGCTGTGGGGCTTGCAGCCACAGAAACCAGTGCAAGGGAAGACCAGGATTTTAATCATAGAATCATAGAAAATTAGAGTTGGAAGGGACCTCAGGAGTTTATCTAATCCAACCCCCTTCTCAAAGCAGGACCAGCCCCAACTATATCATCCTAGCCAAGGCTTTATATAGGCAGGTCTTAAAAGCCTCCAAGGACTGAGATTCCACAATCTCTCTGGGTAACCTGTTCCAGTGCTTCACTGCCCCACTAGTGAGAAAGGTTGCCTAATATCCAACTTAAACTTCCCTTGTTACAACTTGAGACCATTGCTTCTTGTTCTGTCATCTGCCACCACTGAGAACAGTCTAGCTCCATCCTCTTTTGAAACCATCCTTTAGGTAGTTGAAGGCTGTTATTAAATCCTGCCAGTTTTCTTTTCTACAGACTAAATAAGCTCAGCTCTTCCAGCCTCTCCTCAGAAGTCATGTGCCCTAGCCCCCTAATAATTTTTGTTGCCCTCCACTGGACTCTCTCTAATTTGTCTACATCCTTTCTGTAGTGGGGGTCCCAAAACTGAACACAGTACTCCAGATGAAGTCTCACCACTGCAGAATACAGGGGAATAATCACTTTTTTTGATCTGCTGCCAACACTCCTATTAATGCAGCCCAGTATGCTGTTAGCCTTCTTTGCAACAAGGGCACATCCCAGGCTCCAACTTCACCAGTGATAAAGCATGATGGGATTCATGGATTCATAGACATTAGGGCTGGAAGGGACCTCAGAAAATCGAGTCCAGCCCCCTGCCCCAGCTAAGGTCAAAGGATCCTGTCATGACCCAAAGGCATGATTTTGTGTGTGCTTCGGCACAGAATTATCCCCACCAAGTTGCAGCTTCATTGTACACGAGAGTTTCCTGTTGCAGAGGAGAACCCCGGTGCAGGGACGAGTTTCCCGCCTATTTGCAGCTTCTTTTGCAGAGTGCATTGCTCAAGTTACAAGAGGAATGCACGGTGCAAAAGAGTTCCCGCCACCAGTATGCAAATTCGTTCCCCGCTATTGGCTAGTTTTAAATTATTCCCACGTGGCGGCTAACGATTGGCCTGTTAGCCATATAAGAGGCTTGAACAGTTTCCGCCCAAGCTGAAGAGGACTCCACATCCATCTCGTGGGGACTCTGGATACACAGCAGGGTAATAGAAACCCTGTGTGAGATTCAGAGGAGCTTGGCGACCTGATCCATCGCCCGCCTCTTCCCGTCTTCGAGCGCAAATTTTTAAGACATATCTCCGAGTTCGATTTTGGTGGCGCGTTCACCCAGAGCATCCGGAGCTCTGTTCCATGGAGCCTAGCAAACTCCACGTGACCGTTCGTGTTGTCTGTGTCTGTAACTGCAACTCAAGCAAGTTTTCCAGCCTACACCACTGCCATCTCGGTGTAAGTAAACAATCTTTAAAACTACCGCTAAGCGTTTGTGCCTAATTCCAGCTCGTTGCCCTCCCTCTCCGATCCAGCGTGCCTGGGCTGCTGGCCACAGCCCGCGTGCAGCACGAAAAAGGGCTCGGGTCGCTCCCGGCCCACACAGATCCCAGCAAGATAGGCATCCAAATGTTTCTTAAAAGAGTCCAGAGTAGGTGCTTGCACCACCTCTGAAGGAAGTCTATTACAGGCCTTGAGGGCTCGGACAGTAAAGAAGTTTTTCCTTATGTCCAGCCTAAAATGGTCTTGGAGGAGTTTGTGACCATTTGACCTTGTCATCCCTTAGGGCGCTTTGGTGAACAGGTGTTCCCCCAGATCCTGATGTACACCCCTTATATACTTACAGGCAGCCACTAAGTCACCCCTGAGCCTGCACTCTTCCAGGCTGAAGAGTCCCAAGGCTCTCAGCCTCTCATCATAAGGCCTGTTCTCTTGCCCTCTGATCATGCGTATGGCTCTCCTCTGGACTCCCTCAAGCTTTTCCACATACTTTTTAAATTGTGGAGCCCAGAATTGGATGCACCTTAGATCCCATTGTGCCTTTACCTGCATGTGCAGAAGGGCCCTCAGGGCTCTGACAGACATGCAGCTCCCCACTGTAACTCATGCCACTACTGTAACTCATGGCACTTCAAAGGAACACAATACTACACAATGCTCAGCAGAATGGGAGTTTCTGTAGTGCTGAATGACTTTTTCAATAGGTCTGTTAAAACTAAATAAAAAAGGAAGAAAAGAAAAAGAAAACGAATTTTTATTTTGCAAATGGGAAAAAAACCTTATTCTTGCCTCATATGCCTTTCTTTAAAAAAAATGAAAAACTGAAATACTTTGTACCTTTAAAGTGGCTCACCTTACCAGATCATGCCATTGCAGACTACTCTCAGACTGAGTTTCAATACATTTCTGCAATTGAAAAGTAAAATAGCAAACAATGGAATGCACATGCAATAGAAATGCCATCATTTATATAAGACCATAAAACTTGGAGGATGCATTCCGTATATATTAGCTCCACTCCAGAAAGCAACAATTGGCATAATATGGACTACTCACATGCTTTAAATTAAGCACTTGCTTAAGTGCTCTGCTGAATTAGGGCTATAAATCAGATGTCCCTGCCTTGAGGTGCTTTTACAGTGATATTACATTACAGTAACAATAATAGGAAATTAAAGAGAAATTATGCTAATTTTCATACAGAAGTGGAACTGGGAAAGCAGGGAAGGAAGAGTGAGAATTCTGTGTCACTGGAACATTTACTTTAAACTCATTCGTGTCAAAAATCTATAGCCTGCAAAAAACTCAAGCAATGAGTTTCATTCAATCATGGATTAAGTGAATTGAGAGGCTACGGGACCTGAACCTGTTCAGCCTTCACAAGAGAAGGCTGAGGGGGGAACTTGTGACCGTCTATAAACTCACTGGGGGGACCAGAAGGGTTTGGGGGAGACCTTGTTTCCCCTAGCGCCCCCTGGGACACTAGGGGAACAAGGAATAATGGTCACAAGTTGTTGGAGAGTAGGTTTAGATTAGACATCCGTAAGAACTACTTCACAGTTAGGGCGGCTAGGATCTGGAAGCAACTTCCCAGGGAAGTGGAGCTGGCTCCTACCCTGGGGGTCTTTAAGCAGTGCCTCGATGCCTACCTGGCTGGGGTCATTTGAGCCCAGTTTTCCTCCTGCCCAGGCAGGGGGGCGGACTTGAAGATCTACAAGGTCCCTTCCGACCCTACTTTTATGATTCTATGATTCTATGAATTAATTCTACAGAATATTTTCATAGGAACAAGACAAAATGAGATTTAAAGACAGCTTTTATTCAAGGCATTGGAAACAGGTCAAACAATGCTAACAGTATCAACCCTATTTGGATGAAATACTTAAAGATAATGCATGGTATGTAGAAAAGGATATACATACATACATACATATACATATACACACATGCATGTGTGTGTGTGTGTGTGTGTGTGTGTGTGTGAAATTCAAGTGATGAGACAGAGGTGGAAAACACTAGTGCACAATCTGCTGCTAAGTGTACAACAGTGTTCCCAGGAAATAATTCATCTGATGAACATTAACTGATAACAATGTGGAATTTCTGCAAAGATCCAATGTTCATAAATGAGTCCCTTTTCACATGGGAATATTTTGAAAGCACGCTGAAAGCTTTGTACTATTCATAGCTATACTTGAGTCTGGATTTCTTCCATTGGCAGTTCAGTGTGCTTTCTTAGATTTGGAAAGAAGAAAGAGGCATGAATTTGATCTGGCCACAGCAGAATTTACCTAATCTTTGCAAGAGTATTATCGCCATACTTTAAAGTTAGTGGAAGCAAAAGTTTGAGATTGTTTTACTAAAATGTGATTTTTTGAAAGATGGATAGCAGTTCCTATACTGAAGCAACAATTTTGATAGCTCTGGTTCTTCTTTGATTTGTCTCCCCAGTGCAGAACAAGAACAGCATGACTAGCTGATATAATGCATAGGAAATGACTTCTGGAGCTAAAGCAAACAGTTGATATGCTTACAAGATAAGTGTCAACTTGCGGAAGTAGCAAACAACAATGACAATTCTCCCCTATCAAAGTATTTTCACTGTACAAAGAACTGTTGCTAATTTTCACTCAGCTAGGGGGGATACCATTGGTCTTTTGTTACATAGCGAAACTGATGATGTAATTTGGCTTTGTACTGGCTATTCTGTTGTCTACCAATCTATGAGAACATTTTTCCCAGCTAAAAGTAGCACTCTGCTGAGTAGAATTAAATAATTCCACATGAAGCATTCCTCCAGGCTGTTATTTTGCTTGCATGTGCTGGAATCTATGGTTAAGTGAAGTACTCTATGGAGTAAAATATTGTTGGCATCAAAATGTTTTTGCACTCTTCAGACTAATTCTATCGTTCCTTCACAAGTAAATGCCCTTATTTGGAATGGAAAAAGATGCCTTAGAATTGATTTTTTAAAAGCAGTCTCAGGAATCTTGATAGTCCAATTTGGTTTACAAAAGCAGCTGAGCTCAAAATGTGTTTTATGATCAAAACGTAAAAGTTTCACATCCAATAGAAAAAACATAGTGAAGCATGATCAAAAATGTTTTCTTAGCTTTTATTTCCATTTTCATTTGAAAGCAATTTATTTCAAACTTCTTGCCAGGTTGGACAGCAAGTTTTGTTCTATGGCAACATCTGGGATGGGAGGGAAGCAAGTTTTTTGTGTTTTTTATATATATATATAATAAATAATAATTATATATATCATAAAATATAATATATATATATATATACACACACACATACACACACACATTTATTTATTTATTTATTTATTTTAAGAACTCAGCACAAGACTCTCCCACACTCTTTGTCTTGACAAGTGGGATTTTATTCCCAGATTCTATGGAGGCTTTCAGATAGTCTTCATCTCAAGGAAACAACAATGGAATTGCCTAATTGAATGTGGCATTGAAATTCAGTAGGTTTCTCCTAACTTTTTACTGTTGGCCACTGTTTCCCTTCATTAATTCAATCAAGCTGGCTCATGACTACTGATCTGACAAGTATGTGTCTGAGAGGGATGGAAACTATTTTCCACTCAGTGCCCAATCCTGCAGCATTTACTCATGGGAACAGGTACACTGGAATCAGAAGGACTATTCAGTAATAAGAATGAGTGAAGTATCAGTTCTAGTGGTATCACTGGAACTTCACACAGAAAATACATACAGCCAATATCCTAAAAAGTGTGTCTGAACTAAGCACTGCAAGTTAGGATATCAGAGACGATAATGGCATAAGAGACAGAGGAAGATGTAAAAAAGTGTGTTTGTTTGGAGAGGACAGCACATACCAGGTTAATTCCTATTCTGTTATTTATTCGGTTATTTAAAAAATTATTTAAGTGAAAAAAGATTATTGTTTGAGGGAATGTAAGAAAGAGATGGACTCTGAGTTGGGAGTTGAAAGAGGAGAGGGGGTTACATGATAGCTGATCAAGGCTGGTTTTCCAGGCATAGAGAGTAATCTGCTCTCTACGTAAGGTTATGTAAGGTTGGCACCCATCTTAGAAATATGAGCTAGATTCTTATGAAAAGGTCCAGTTTGACCAGCTCTAGGGCGCAAAGGAGAAATAAGCTGCCCGAACAGATCATCTGGGATTTCTTCTATGGAGGAAAATAAATGTCTGGCATAGCTGTGTTCACTGTATCTTCTGCTGGACCTCCAGCCTTGAGGGTATGTCAGTAGTATAGCCAGAAAACCTCATGCCCCAAAAGCCACAACTCAGGAAGAGCTTGAATGTCAAACACTAAGTGCTTCTAAAGAAATGTTTAGTCAGTAGATACAGTTAAAAATGAAAAAAAAATGAACAGATATGGCAAAAAATTGTATTGTTTTGCTTCGGCACCGTCTACAGATAGATAGCTGGATATTCTGTGAACAGGTACAAAGGCTAAGCTTATTGAAAACAAATGATTTTTGGCAAATTATTTAAGCGTTACTTAAAACACAGGCCCAGATCACTCCTGAACAACCAACTTACCATGACCTGCAAGTATGTATTTTCTAACTATAGACATTATCCTCCTGCTTCTTTAAGTGGCTAAGCTATTGATTTTTACTTTGGGTCCCAAACTTTATTGTTGTTCACCCTCTTGTTATATTTACTATATTCTACTCTAAAGGCAGGTGAACTTCAGTGATGGGTGAAACAGAGATGCCCATGTGCGTATTCTGTAGTTTCATAAAGCATCCTAGGCATGTGAAAGAGGTTATATAAATCAGCACATGCATATTTGGATATAGAAACCTAAGAAAAGAACCCTTCTCTTCCCCTAACTTTTTGATTCTACCATTAGCTCCTCTCTATGTTTTCAGACTGGTAAGAAAAATAATGTTTATAAACTACATTGTGTTTCTTTGTCCATCCGTATTTTATTTGCTTTCCTTGAAAACCTTCACTCCAGAAGTATTTATGATATTCAAATATTTACAGATTTCTGTCCAGAGACTGCAACTGATGTAAAAACAAGCCCTCCAGAGGAAGCAGGAGTCTAAGGGAATTCAGCTGGTTCCCTTCAGTTCTTAGCCTCATGTCAGACCTACAGAAGAGAACCTCTATCATTTGACACTCTAGGATATGGAAGTCTGCTAATCAGTGAGGCCACATTGAGTTCTTAAGATCTGAAGAAAAATCTACAAGCCATTTTCCTAACCTGGTAAGCCAGGTCAATGAGACAATAAAGAAAAAATAGAAGAAATGAACATAAATAGTATTTGACATCCAGGGCCATAAAAGTAAAATACTTTAAAACTTGGCATCATATACTAGTTAGCTAATTATAGTGGCGCCATTCATGACGATATAATTAACTGTATGTCTGCATTTCCATTATAAACCCCTGAAAATGGGAGTTTATGATGCGGCTTTAAAATTTTGCTCTGGCCAGGAGATTGGCATGCCAAATCTCAGCCTGGAAGCAACATTTTCCTCTCCAAATCTGAAAGAAAAAAACTTCACGCTTTTCTTATGACTTGTAAGAAAAAAACAAAAAAAAATTGACAAGAAACTTCTTTATACTTTTTATGTATTCAAAGATTTTCACATTTTAAAAACCAAATTTTGCATTATATTATGCTATGTAATGATCAACACACCTCCTTCACTTCACTGCTGGAAATGCTACTGTATTGCACATACCCTGGACTAGGGACTTGTCCAAAAATTACACATTCTAACAAGAAACTGCTGTTTGAACAACTCTTGTACTTGAAAGAGCCTAACGCCTTCTCACTCCTAATGGGCTCTTCCTTTCACTCTCCTGTCTCTTGCCTGAAAACCATATGTCTGCCAAACAGCTGATCTTATCTGAATGGAATTGAGCTCTCCTTCCTGTGTCTAGCAAACTTGGAAATGTTTCCTTATAGAAAACAGAGAGACATTCTGCAATATGCAGAAAGGCAACTACCATTTAAAAATGGGGAGGGAAAAGTAATGTGGAAAGCTTCGCTTGAAGCCAATTTATAAGAGACAGCAAAAGTTACTGTTAGTCAAAAATGGTCCTGAGTTGACAGAGTTGACCTAAGACTTGGGCAACCAAGGTTCGATGTCTTATGTGACTCTGGATAAGTCTCCTGGTCTGTCTTCTCCCTGCCTCATAGGGATAATGTGTAGAAAAATGCATTAAAATTGCAAGATATTACAGTAGTATGGGATTTATAAGTCATATAAATAAATGCTGTCCCTGACTCAAAGCTACACAGGTGGGGCTCTCTGTCCCAAGAAGGATTTGATGGTCAAGCATTTCCAAAAGAGATTTTAATTTGAAATATAGATATATGACCAAAGAGAAAAACATTTAAGGCATTGTGGGTTGGGTTTTTTTGTAAGATACTGATTTCAGATCACATTTGTTTCTCTTGTACCCATTTTAATTCTGTTTTGAGTTTTCTTGTATTTTTATATACACCTCTATTAAGAGAGAGTCGTCATAGATTCATAGATGTTAGAGTTAGAAAGGACCTCAGCAGGTCATCGAGTCCGACCCCCTGCCCTGGGCAGGAAAGAGCACTGGGGTCAGACGACCCCAGCTAGGTGCTTGTCCAGTCTCCTCTTGAAGACCCCCCACGTTAGAGGAGAGCACCACCTCCCTTGGAAGCCCATATCAGATTCTGGCAACCCTTACTGTGAAGAAGTTCTTTCTAATGTCCAATAGGGCTTTGCAAAGCTTTGGGTGCTTATTCAATTCAGAGGAGATTTGGTCCGATTTGGTGACTGAATCTCCAAATACAAATCAAATCAGGGGACCAATTAAAAGGTCTGAATTCATTTGAAGCTCTCCAAATCAATTTGGAAAAGATTCAGAAAGCTTTGGCGATTCAAGCAGTCCCTGCTGGCTGGAGCAGGGAGCTGGACCCAGTCTTCATGTTAGTAAGTAGGGGGCAGGGGAGTGGAGACTGGAGGGGGGGA